>NC_074695.1:47024082-47278699 GCF_029448725.1 Salvelinus fontinalis
AGCGATTACAGCCTTGAGTCTTCAAAAAATCATATTTGAACTTTATTTAACTAGGCAAGTCAGTTAAGAACAAATTATTATTTACAATGACTGCCTACCTCCCCGGTCAAACCCTCCCCTTACCCAGACGACGCTGGGCCAATTGTGCGCAGCCCTATGGGACTCCCGATCACCGCCAACTGTGATACTGCCTGGGAACGAACCAGGGTCTATATTGACCTCTCGGGCTTCACAATGCAGTGCCTTAGAACCCTGCGCCACTTGGGCAAACCTATATTTGTGGATTTTCTCCCATTCTTCTCTGCAGACACTCTCAAGCTCTGTCAGGTTGGTTCGGTAGCGTCGCTGCACAACTATTTTCAGGTCTCTCCAGAGATGTTCGATCAGGTTCAAGTCCGGACTCTGGTTTGGGCACTCAAGGACATTCAGTTACTTGTCCCAAAGCCACTCCTGCGTTGTCTTGGCTGTGTGCTTATGGTCGTTGTCCTGTTGGAAGATGAACCTTTGCCCCAGTCTGAGGCCCTCAGAACTCTGGAGCAGGATCAAGGATCTCTCTGTACTTTGCTCCGTTCATCTTTCCCTCAATCCTGACTAGTCTCACAGTCCCTGCCGCTGAAAAACATCCCCACAGCATGATGCTGACACCACCATACTTCACCGTGGGGATGGTGCCAGGTTTCCTCCAGAGGTGACGCTTGGCATTCAGAGTTCAATCTTGGTTTCATCAGACCAGAGAATCTTGTTTCTCATTGTCCGAGAGTCCTTTAGGTGCCTTTTGGCAAACTCCAAGCGTGCTGTCATGTGCCTTTTAGTGAGGAATGGCTTCCGTCTTGCCATTCTACCATATTTAAAAAAAAATATAATTATTTCACCTTTATTTAACCAGGTAGGCCAGTTGAGAACAAGTTCTCATTTACAACTGTGACCTGGCCAAGATAAAGATAAGCAGTGCGACAAAAACAACATGGGATAAACAAACATACAGTCAATAACACAATAGAAAAACTCTATACACAGTGTGTGCATATCTAGTAAGACTAGGGAGGTAGGCAATAAATAGGCCATAGTGGCGAAAAATTACAATTTAGCATTAACACTGGAGTGATAGATGTGCAGATGATGATGTGCAAGTAGAGATACTGGGGTGCAAAAGAGCAAAAATAAATAACAATATGTGGATGTGGTAGTTGGTTGGGCTATTTACAGATGGGCTGTGTACAGGTGCCGTGATTAGTGAGCTGCTCTGACAGCTGATGCTTAAAGTTAGTGAGGGAGATATACAGTAAGTCTCCAGCTTCAGCGATTTTTGCAATTCGTTCCAGTCATTGGCAGCAGACAACTGAAAGGAAAGGCGGCCAAAGGAGGAGTTGGCTTAGGGGATGACCAGTGAAATATACCTGCTGGAGCGTGTGCTATGGGTGGGTGTTGCTATGGTGACCAGTGAGCTGAGATAAGGCGGGGCTTTACCTAGCAAAGACTTATAGATGACCTGGAGCCAGTGGGTTTGGCAACGAATACGAAGCGAGGGCCAGTCAACGAGAGCATACAGGTCGCAGTGGTGGGTAGTATATGGGGCTTTGGTGACAAAACAGAATGCACTGTGATAGCCTACATCCAATTTGCTGAGTAGAGTGTTGGAGGCTATTTTGTAAATTACATCGCCGAAGTCAAGGATCGGTAGGATAGTCAGTTTTACGAGGGTATGTTTAGCAGCATGATTGAAGGTGTCACAACTTCCGCCGAATTAGGTCCCTCTCCTTGTTCGGGCGGCGTTCGGCGGTTGACGTCACCGGTCTTCTAGCCATCGCCGATCCACTTTTCATTTTCCATTTGTTTTGTCTTTGTTTTCTACACACCTGGTTTCTATTCCCCAATTACATGTTCTTTATTTAACCCTCTGTTTCCCACATGTTAGTGTGCATGTTTATTGATTGTTCATGTCGGTACTTGTCGGCTGGTTATGTTTGCCGGGTTATGTATTTACGCCAGTTATTTTCGAGTGACCGGTATTTCTCCGCACATTGAGTATTGTCTGTATACTAGTGCTGTCGTGGAATTAATTTCTGCTCTCTCATTTCTGCTCTCCTGCGCCTGATTCACTGCACCAGTTACCCACCGCCTGACAGAAGGAGGCATTTTTGCGAAATAAGAAAACCGATTCTTGATTTAATTTTGGATTGAAGATGCTTAATGTGAGTCTGGAAGGTGAGTGTACAGTCTAACCAGACACCAATGTATTTGTAGTTGTCCACATATTCTACATATATACCATAAAGGCCTGATTGGTGTAGTTCTGCAAGGATTTTGTCCTTCTGGAAGGTTCCCCCATCTCCACAGAGAAACTCTGGAGCTCTGTCAGAGTAACCATCAGCGTCTTGGTCACCTCCCTGACCAAGGCCCTTCTCCCCTGATTGCTCAGTTTGGCCAGGCTGCCAGCTCTAGGAAGAGTCTTGGTGGTTCCAAAAAAATGTTTAGTACCCTCCCCAGAGCTGTGCCTCGACACAATCCTGTCTCTGAGCTCTATAGAAAATTCCTTCAACCACATGGCTTCGTTTTTGCGCTGACAGGCACTGTCAACTGTGGGACCTCATATAGACAGGTGTGTGCCTTTCCAAATCCTGTCCAATCAATTGAATTTACCACAGGTGGATGCCAATCAAGTTCTAGAAACATCTCAAGGATGATAAATGGAAACAGGATGCACCTGAGCTCAATTACGAGCCTCAAAGCAAAGGGTCTGAATTCTTATGTAAATAAGGTATTCCTGTTTTTTATTTGTAATAAATTTGCCAACATTTCTACATGAACTTGTTTTCACTTTGTCATTATGGGGTATTGTGTGTAGACTGGTGATGGGGGGAAATGATTTGTTTCAGCTTCTTTTCTAATAAAAATAACATGTACGTTTACCACGCTGCACCTTGGTCCACTTCTGTTGACGGCCGTGACAAGAGCTCTGTAAATATTGTACATATTTAATTGTTTTTAAGTGTTTTTTAAAATGTACTTTTGGGGTTTTTGATATCTTGTTGAGAGATGAATTGTACTATCTGGTGGTGACTCACGTAATTGCAGGAATAATTATGGCAAGTCAGTTATATACTTGGCTTCACTAGTGAAAAGGACGTAATGCTGCTTGCTTAGCAAGTACCACTTCCTCCCGATTCGGCCTATACCTGGCATGAACTCGGGACCTCTGCATTGTTAACACGTGGCTACTCTCCTGAAGCATTTTTCCAGTCGGGCACCACGTTGGCTCAAGTGGGGACACTTGAGGAGGAGTAAGTTGGAAGAGGCTGAGGAGTAAGTTTTACACATCCCCATGTGCTAACTTGCTCGATTTGAATGATGCAGCAGAAACACCTGATCAACTGTACCGGCTTTTTGGCCTCCCGGGCCCAGATTCACAAAACCTTCTTAGCTGCCATTTTGTCCTTAACTATAGACTTATGAAGGAAGATGAGCAAAGTTTATATTCGTCAATAAAGTTATTGGAAATGTTCTTAATCTCCCCCCCCCCCCGATGATTCTTCCTAAGAAAAATGTTAAGAAGAAATGGCATTCTTGAAAATAATGTTTTACGATTTCTTCTTGGAAATGTACATTACTTTAGGACAGCTAAACCCTTGTTCTTCTGCCAACTCGATACTTTTTTAACCATGAACCTTTTATTGCGCCACACTGCTCCCTCCGCTCAAGAGACTACCTTTCTAAACTTCCTATCATCTAAAGCTGTGGAAGACCATCGCTCAATAACTGCCAGATCCGCCTACAAATGTTTTGTTACATTTTTTTTCTGTTTGTTTTCTTTTTAAAATGACTGAATGTAATGAAAAGCGCTATATAAATGTATCTATTATTATTACTACATAGAAGACCATTGGAAATCCAAGGACATAGTGTCTGTAATACTATCACGTTTTAGGGAAGACCCAAAAGCAGACAGTGTCGAAGTAACAAAAGTGTATTACTAGAACAGGGGGCAGGCAAAACGACAGGTCAAGGGCAGGCAGAGGTCAGTAATCCAGGTCAGAGTCCAAAGGTAGAGAACGGCAGGCAGTCTCAGGGTCAGGGCAGGCAGAATGGTCAAAACCGGGAAAACTAGAAAACAGGAACTATAGAAGAAGACAGGAGCAAGGGGAAAACTGCTGGTAGGCTTGACGGACAAAACGAACTGGCAACAGACAGACAGAGAACATAGGTATAAATACACTGAGGACAATGGGGAAGATGGGCGACACTCGGAGGGGGGTGGAGACAAGCACAAAGAGAGGTGAAACAGATCAGGGTGTGGCAAAGACTGTAAAAGGCTTACATAATTGCTGTCACAAATTCCAAACTACACACAGTTGACACTGACTAGTTGGATATTCATTTCCCACTGAGCAAACAGTATCTGTACTTACAGCTTTCAAATAAATTCATTTTTTATCAGGTTTTTGTTTTGGCTGACTTTTTTAAAATTGACATTTGTCAATAAAAACTCATTAATGCAACTGTTTATGTGAAATTGTTTTGTGTTCCACTTGTAGCCCTGGTTGTCCTGAAAATAAAATGGTAAAATACTTAATTGTGAGGCTAAATATCAGGGCTAGACATGCAGATAAATGAAAGTCCGATAAATGAAAAGCAGATTTATGCTGGGGTTTCGGGACTGATAGGGTTCAAATCAAATCAAATTGATTTGTCACATGCGCCAAATACAACAGGTGTAGACTTTACAGTGAAATGCTTACTTACAAGCCCTTAACCAACAATGCAGTTTTAAGAAAAATACCTAAAAAGAAGAAATAAATAAAAGTAACAAATAATTAAAGAGCAGCAGTAAAATAACAATAGCGAGGCTATATACAGGGGGCACCGGTACAGAGTCAATGTGCGGGGGCACCGGTTAGTCAAGGTAATTGAGGTAATATGTGCATGTAGGTCGAGTTTTTAAAGTTACTATGCATAGATAATAACAGCGAGTAGCAGCAGCTTAAAAGGGCGCAATGCAAATAGTCTGGGTAGCCATTTGATTAGATGTTCAGGAGTCTTATGGCTTGTGGGTAGAAGCCGTTTAGAAGCCTCTTGGACCTAGACTTGGCGATCCGGTACCACTTGCCATGCAGTAGCAGGGAGAACAGTCTATGACTAGGGTGGCTGGGGTTAGGGCCTTCCTCTGACACCGCCTTGTATAGAGGTCCTGGATGGCAGGAAGCTTGGCCCTAGTGATGTACGGCCATAGGCACTACCCTCTGTACCGCCTTGCAGTTGGAGGCAGAGCAGTTGCCATACCTGGCAGTGATGCAACCCGTCCGGATGCTCTTAATGGTGCAGCTCTTATTTGGCGCTCTGCAATTTCACCGGATGTTGGCCAGGTGGGACGCTACCGTCCCACACCCCCTAGAGAGGTTAAAGAAAAAAAAATCTAATTCAAGGTGAGTAATCGCTGTTCTGATGTCCAGAAGCTCTTCTCAGTCATAAGAGACGATAGCAGCAACATTATGTACAAAATAAGTGACAAACAATGCGAAAAAACTAACTAAATGGCACGGTTGGTTAATATCCCCTAAAACGGCAGCCATCCCCTCCGGTGTCATCTTAATGATACGTATCTGAGTGAGAGTAACTAACAAAATCAATGAGGGCCCCCTGGAGGTCACATGCCCCCTGGGCATGTAACCTGGTGGGAGCCAGGTCGTTATTTGGCTATGCTTACTACAAGTTTAGATAACCTGCAAGATTAATTTACTATTCAAAATATTGTGACTGACAAAAGAGAAAATCTGCTGATGCACAACCAATTGTTGAACGTACACCTTTTGTATTGTACTACTACTAAAATCTTACATGATTTTCCTGTGTTTTAAATTTCCAGAGGACAAGGCTGGAATAATACTGTGAAATTAGTATTAGAGATGTTTGAAAGACAGCCTGAAATGTCTACCTTTTTTGGTGGGGGGGAGTTTTGGCCTTCCATGGTGACATCACCATGCGGTAAATGAGTTATTAGACCAATAAGAAAGATCATTCGAAACCTTTCTGTAAACAGCTCATTTTCTGTTTTCCCCTCCCCGCTCAGACAGTCCTAGCAAAATTCTTGCTTGAGAAATTGCTCTTTGCTAAGAAGCTATTTTTGTTTCTTTTTGACTATTTTAATGTAAAACGACACACAGTAAGGTACTTAATTGTTACCCAGAAATTATTTGATATTGAGAAAAAAAAGTGGCTGCAATGGACCTTTTAGCATGCCTCCTGCTGTCCCAATTGGGATTTTCCAGACCTCACATGTTAGTGCTTTGTTTTTACTCTGTTTTTCGCTGTGAGAGTAAGGTACTCTAAATACCACTGATATTCCCCTTAAAAAAAAGTTGTTTACAGTATATCTTCACATTAGAACGTCCTCACTGAACATAAATGTCTTAGTAATAGTGGATTTGACTACGACTTCTGGCAATGGCGAAGCTCTAACAAGACGCGTCTGAGGTAGCGTCCTCGAAATTTTGAAAATGTTTAAGGCATTCTGACAAGGGTTACCTGTTCGGTAATAGTGAGTTGGAAGTTAAAACATCTCTTTTATCGTCAAAACAAAAGATGCCCAATATGTCAAAGCCTCAAGGCATGGAAAAATGACCCCTTCTTCTTTGACCTCGGCAAGAAGCACCAGCATGGTTCAGAATGGAGATGGACAAGGGTATAACAAAAATCCAAGAGAAACTTTCTGAACACCTCAGTAAAATGTATGTGCTGGTCGATAAACTCCATGAAGACCAGAAAGTCACAAAGGGATGAGTGACAAAGTTAGAAAAAGACCATGCTGACACCAGGCTGCCATCCTGGACGTCTGCGAGGACATGGACCAAAAATACAAGAAGTTGGAAGACGCCATCTCTTAAACTCGAGGAGAAATTTGATTCTTACGAAAATGTCCAAAGGCGCTCGAATTTGAGACTTCAAGGTTTCCCGGAGGCCATGGAGGGAAAAGACGCCATCTCCTTTCTACAGGAATGGATTCCCAAAATTCTGGATCTACCCCCTTCCGTGCACCCACTGGAAATTGAGAGGGCCCATCGCACCCTACGGAGGTGGCTAGTTGCACCCAGGGCATTTGTCATTACATTTCTATGGTACCATCCTCTCTGCTGCCAGAGCAAAGGGAAAGCTCAATAACGGAGATGCCAGAATCATGATCTTTCCGGATCTTTCTCCCCTACTACACAAGAGGAGGATGGCTTTCTCCCCACTGAAGAGGCTTCTGCGTCAGGCTGGTTTGGCATACGGCCTGCGCTACCCGGCGACTTCGTGGATCGAAAAAGCAAGAATGGTGAGCGCACATTTGACTATGTGAAGACGGCTGAAACATACATGGGGAAAGAACTCCCTGACTTGTTCACGTCTACTACATCATGAGGAACTGTCTTTTGAACTTGGAGACAGTGGATAGTGAACTGTTAGAACATGAGGATCAACAGAATTATTCATATGATCGACTGGCTGGCTGGCTAGATGCCTAGCGCGATAATGACCGGCGAGGTAAAGTTGGATCATAGCTAATGCTGGCTGCGCTATTTAGCCAGCTCGCTAAATTTACAAGGGTGTGACTAATAGCTACAGCCACACTATGCCAGGTAGTTACATTTTTGGTATATACTTTTATTTTACGCATAGAGGTCCAGTCGGGTTTGGTTAAATAGTTATGTGGCGTTTGACTGGGTTTCCAGCGTAACTAAGTTGTTTATATTACCTCAGGGAATTTGAGCTACTATTACGTTTGCTGGCTTGGCTATTGTTAGAGATGTACACTACCAGTCAGAGGTTTTAGAGCACCTGCTCATTCAAGGGTTTTTCTTTATTTTTTACTACGTTCTACGTTGTAGAATAATAGTGAAGACATCAAATTGATGAAATAACACATATGGAATCATGTAGTAACCAAAAAAGAGTTAAACGAAAAATATATATTTTATATGCCTTGATGACAGCTTTGCACACTCTTGGCGTTAGGGGTGCTAAATGTCCAATCAAGCGCAAACGCATTCTGAAGGATTAAAAGCAGCTTAAGGTTGATATAGCTCTTCTTCAGGAGACACACCTGACTGACTCTGAGCATGATAAACTGAAGAGAGAGTGGGTGGGTCAAGTGTACTATTCATCTTTCACCTCTCGGGCAAGAGAGGTGGACATACTCATTAATAAGCATGGTCCCTTTCAGCTACAATCTCAGATTAAAGACAAAGGGGGCAGGTTTGTGATCATTCAAGGTTTCATTAACACTGAGCCCATTACCATTGTGAATGTGTATGGGCCTAACCATGATGATCTTAAATTTGACCAAGACATCTTTTTGAAGTTAACGTGCCCATCATCAGAGATAATAATGGCATAATAATGATATTAACTTGGTACTGGACCCTTCCAGGTATAGATCTTCCTCTAATAGTATTAACCTCACACAGGCAGCTAAAATGTTAAAAGCAGAAATGAAAAATATTGGACTTGTAGACGTATGGAGATTTCACAACCAAAAGGTTAAATAATACAAATTTTACTCCCCTGTCCATAACAGTTACTCTAGAATTGACTTGTTTCTTATTCCTGCAGCCAAGGGAAGCGTAACTACTTGGTGTAAGTATTTACCAAGATGTATATCAGATCATTCTGCCCTGCTGGCTTCAGTACCAGTCAGTAAAACACAACCACCCTCAAGAAGGTGGAGGTTTGGCACGTACTTACTAAATAATATCACATTTGTAACATTTCTGAACACTCATATCGACACATCTTGTAGCACCAATAACAACTCTGCCCCCCCCCCCCATCGTTTTATGGCCAGCTCTCCTTGCATATCTGAGGGGGCAAATAATACACTTTAGTTCAGGTGCTCGTAAGATGTATAAGGCTCAAGTAGATTAGTTGGAGAAAGAAATTAGAGATCTGGAAACGACTCAACTCTACAAAAATTTGACTCAAAACGATTGGAAAATAACACCCTGACGACCCACAAAGCGGAAAATGCTCTTAGGAGAACAAAACAACACTACTATGAAAATGGAGATAAAGCAGGAAAGTTGCTTGCTTGGCAGATGAGGCAAGAGGAAGCTAGTAGAATTATTAGCTCTATTAAGATGCCCAATAACAGATGTTCACAGTCCTGAGAAAATTCCTCTAGTCTTCGGGGAGTTTTATGAAACCTTGTACAAGGCTGAAAGGGATGCCACTGCCACAATGCATGAGTTTTTGAACAAACTCAATTTAACCGATGAGAATAGAGAGTACTTGGAGGAAGAGATTACGTCCGAGGAAATTAGAGAATCCATTTTCAACACTGCTGTGGGAAAATCCAGGGTTAGCTTTCAGATCTCATCCATCCATGGTGTTCGTATAGGTGGGCGTGAACATCTGGTGTCACTATATGCTGATGACATTTTGCTTTACCTCACTGAACCAGACATTTCACTCCGAGCATTAGTTGACACCCTGAAAGAATATGGGACCTTTTCAGTATTAAAATAAACCTATCGAAGAGTATAATTATGCCTTTTAACAGGGCAGCTATGCAGATCCCAATCTTAGAGCAGCCGTTTTCTTGGAGAACTCAGAATATGACATATCTTGGATTGCAAATTCCTTCAGAAATTATTAAGACATATCAACTGAACTATACTCCACTTCTCAAAAAGGTTGGGGGAGAAATGGATAGGTGGCTATCAGAAGTCAAGGTTAGACCCAAGTGCAGACTGTGTGAAGTAACAATGTTTATGTAACCACAGGGGCAGGCAAACGACAGGTCAAGGCAGGTAGGGGTTGATAATCCAGCGCAGAGGCCAAGGTAGAGGAGGGCAGGATTTACCAATTTCTCTTATTGGGCAGGTCAATTTGTGTAAAGATGAATATATTATCAACATTCTTGTACCTTTTTCAAACATTGTCCTTTCCTATTCCCAAAGTTTTTTTCAAACAACTTAATATGAAGGTTTCTTAATTTCTGTGAAAAGGGAAGCCCCCCAGAGTGAATCTCACAACTTTATGCAAACCATACTCCGGAGGACTTACTCTTCCTGACTTCCAGTTGTATTACTGGTCATCTCAGTTAAAGACTGTGTGGGTATGGAAAAATACAACAACAAGTTCACCCTCTTGGAGACAGATAAAGGAAGGGTGTCTGAACCCTGCTACATCGGCATCTATACCTTATATTAGCCAACCTAAAGCTTTGCTAGGTCTCATAAACAACCCTTTCATTAAAAACACTTTCAATATTTGGATTGAAGTCCGTAAACAAACAGAAGGGTATAGATCTACAGTTGAAGTCAGAAGTTTACAAACACATAGGTTGGAGTCATGAAAACTCACTTTTCAACGACTCCACACATTTCTTGTTAACAAACTATAGTTTTGGCAAGTCGGTTAGGACATCACTATGTGCATGACACAATACATTTTTCCAACAATTGTTTACAGACAGATTGTTTTACTTATAATTAATTGTAACACAATTCCAGTGGGTCAGAAGTTTACATACACTAAGTTGACTGTGGCTTTAAACAGCTTGGAAAATTCTCGAAAATGATGTCATGGCTTTAGAAGCTTCTGATAGGCTAATTGACATTTTTTTGAGTCAATTGGAGGTGTAACTGTGGATGTATTTCAAGGCCTACCTTCAAACTCAGTGCCTCTTTGGTTGACATCATGGGAAAATAATCAAAAGAAATCAGTCAAGACCGCAGAAACAAAATTGTAGACCTCCACAACTCTGGTTCATCCTTGGGAGCAATTTACAAATGCCTGAAGGTACCACGTTCATCTGTACAAACAATAGTACGCAAGTATAAACACCATTGGACCACGCAGCTGTAACGGTCCTGACCTGTTTTATGTTGTTTTTGTATGTGTTTAGGTCAGGGTATGTGTTTTGGGTGGGCAGTCTATGTTATCTGTTTCTATGTTGGTTTTGGTTGCCTGGTATGGCTCTTAATTAGAGGCAGGTGTTTTGCATTCTCCTCTAATTAAGAGTCATATTTAGGTAGGGTGTTCTCACTGTTTGTTGGTGGGTGATTGTCTCCTGTGTCTGTGTCGATGTTACACCATACGGGAATGTTTCGGTTTGTTCGTGCGTTTATGTAGTCTGTTCCTGTGTCAGCGTGCTTCGTGTATTTGTAAGTTCGTTTGTTCAGGTCTGTCTACATCGTTTTGTTATTTTGTTAGTTATATCAAGTATAGTTCGTTTTCGTCTTTGTCTGTTTTGTTTATTTAATAAATAATCATGTATTCACAACCCGCTGCGCCTTGGCTCGATCACTACACCTCCTCTTCTTATGAAGAGAGAGAGGAACGCTGTTACAGAATCACCCACCCTTCCAGAGCCAAGCAGCGGAGTAATTGGAGTAAGGGACAGGAAAACAAGGATTTCTGGACTTGGGAGCAGATATTGAATGGAGAAGGTCCCTGGGCTAAGGCAGGAGAGAATCGTCGCTCTCAGGAAGAGAGGGAGGCAGCTAAAGCCCAGGAGCGGTGGTTTGAGGAGGCAGCAAGGAACACGTCTGGCACGGAAGCCCAAAAAGCCCGTAAGTAATTCCCAAAAATTTCTTGGGGGGGCTAGGAGGTAGTGGGCCAAGGGCAGGTAGGAAACCTGCGCCCACTTCCCAGGCTTACCGTGGAGAGCGGGAGTACGGGCAGGCACCGTGTTACGCAGTAGAGCGCACGGTGTCTCCTGTACGAGTGCATAGGCCAGTGCGGGTTATTCCACCTCCCCGCACTGGCAGGGCTAGATTGGGTATTGAGCCAGGTGTCATGAGGCCGGCTCAACGCGTCTGGTCTCCAGTGCGTCTCCTCGGGCCGGCATACATGGCACCTGCCTTACGCATGGTTTCCCCGGTTCGCCTACATAGGCCGGTGCGGGTTATTCCACCTCCCCGCACTGGTCGGGCAACCACCGGGAGTATTCAACCAGGTAAGGTTGGGCAGGCTCAATGCTCAAGAGTGCCAGTATGTCTCCACGGTCTGGTATTTCCGGCACCACCTCCCCTCTGGTATTTCCGGCACCACCTCCCCGCCCCAGCCTAGTACCTACAGTGCCTACACTACGCACTAGGCTATCAGTGCGTCTCCTGAGCCCAGTTCCTCCTCCACGCACTCTCTCTGTAGTGCGTGTATCCAGTTCGGTGCCTCCAGTTCCGGCACCACGCACTAAGCCTCCTGTGCGTCTCCAGAGCCCTGAACACACTGTATCTTCTCCCCCTACTAATCCTGATGTGCTTGTCCTCAGCCCGGTGTCACCAGTGCCGGTACCTCGCATCAGGGATAGAGTAGGCTTTGAGAGTACAGTGTGCCCTGTCCCTGCTCCCCGCACTAGTAGGAAGGTGCTTATCCTTAGCACGGTGCCTCCAGTTCCGGCACCACGCACCAGGTCTACAGTGCGCCGTATCCAGCCAGAGCCATCCGTCTCCCCAGCGCCATCTGAGCCATCCGTCTCCCCAGCGCCATCTGAGTCATCCGTCTCCCCAGCGCCATCTGAGCCATCCGTCTCCCCAGCGCCGTCTGAGCCATCCGTCTGCCATGAGCCTGCAAAGCCGCCCGTCTGCCATGAGCCTGCAAAGCCGCCCGTCTGCCATGAGCCTACAGAGCCGTCCGCCAGACAGGAGCCGCTAGAGCCGTCCGCCAGACAGGAGCCGCTAGAGCCGTCCGCCAGACAGGATCTGCCAGAGCCGCCAACCAGACAGGATCTGCCAGAGCCGCCAACCAGACAGGATCTGCCAGAGCCGCCAACCAGACAGGATCTGCCAGAGCCGCCAGCGAGCCATGAGCAGCCAGAGCCGTCAGAGAGCCATGAGCGTCGAGAGCCGTCAGCCCGCCATGAGCGTCGAGAGCCGTCAGCCCGCCATGAGCGTCGAGAGCCGTCAGCCCGCCATGAGCGTCGAGAGCCGTCAGCCCGCCATGAGCGTCGAGAGCCGTCAGCCCGCCATGAGCGTCGAGAGCCGTCAGCCTGCCATGAGCGTCGAGAGCCGTCAGCCTGCCATGAGCGTCGAGAGCCGTCAGCCTGCCATGAGCGTCGAGAGCCGTCAGCCTGCATAGACCTGCCAGAGTCCCTCAGCCAGGATCTGCCAGAGTATATCAGCCGGGACCTGCCCCTTGTCCCGGTGTTGCCCCTTGTCCCGGTGCTGCCCCTTGTCCCGGTGCTGCCCCTTGTCCCGGTGCTGCCCCTTGTCCCGGTGCTGCCCCTTGTCCCGGTGCTGCCCCTTGTCCCGGTGCTGGTCTTTATCCTGGTGCTGCCCCTTATCCTGGTGCTGCCCCTTATCCTGGTGCTGGTCTTTATCCTGGTGCTGCCCCTTGTCCCGGTGCTGCCCCTTGTCCCGGTGCTGCCCCTTGTCCCGGTGCTGCCCCTTGTCCCGGTGCTGCCCCTTCTCCTGGTGCTGGCCGTTTATTTAGGGGATGTGAGTTTTAGGGTGGTCATTGGGAGGGGTAGACAGAAGCGTTGGGTGACTATGGTGGTGTGGGGACAGCGTCCAGAGCCGGAGCCACCACCGTGGTCAACTGCCCACCCAGACCCTCCCCTGGACTTTGTGCTGGTGCGCCCGGAGTTCGCACCTTGAGGGGGGGGGGGGGTTCTGTAACCTGTTTTATGTTGTTTTTGTATGTGTTTAGGTCAGGGCATGTGTTTTGGGTGGGCAGTCTATGTTATCTGTTTCTATGTTGGTTTTGGTTGCCTGGTATGGCTCTTAATTAGAGGCAGGTGTTTTGCATTCTCCTCTAATTAAGAGTCATATTTAGGTAGGGTGTTCTCACTGTTTGTTGGTGGGTGATTGTCTCCTGTGTCTGTGTCGATGTTACACCATACGGGAATGTTTCGGTTTGTTCGTGCGTTTATGTAGTCTGTTCCTGTGTCAGCGTGCTTCGTGTATTTGTAAGTTCGTTTGTTCAGGTCTGTCTACATCGTTTTGTTATTTTGTTAGTTATATCAAGTATAGTTCGTTTTCGTCTTTGTCTGTTTTGTTTATTTAATAAATAATCATGTATTCACAACCCGCTGCGCCTTGGGTCGATCACTACACCTCCTCTTCTTATGAAGAGAGAGAGGAACGCCGTTACAGCAGCCATCATACGGCTCAGGAAGGAGACACGTTCTGTCTCCTAGAGATGAACGTTCTTTGGTGCAAAAAGTGCAAATCAATCCCAGAACAACAGCAAAGGACCTTGTGAAGATGCTGGACGAAACAGGTACAAAAGTATCTATATGCACAGTAAAACGAGTCCTATATCAACATAACCTGAAAGGCCACTCAGCAAGGAAGAAGTCACTGCTCTAAAACCGCCATAAAAAAACAGACTACGGTTTGCAATTGCACATGGGGACAAAGATCGTACTTTTTGGAGAAATGTCCTCTGGTCTGATGAAACAAAAATAGAACTGTTTTGCCATAATGACCATCGTTATGTTTGGAGGAAAAAGTGGGAGGCTTGCAAGCCGAAGAACACCATCCCAACCCTGAATCACGGTAGTTGGGGGTGCTTTGCTGCACGGGGGACTGATGCACTTCACAAAAGATGGCATCAAGGCCTCCCGGGTGGCGCAGTGGTCTAGGGCACTGCATCGCTGTGCTAGCTGCGCCACCAGAGTCTCTGGGTTCGCGCCAGGCTCTGTCGCAGCCGGCTGCGACCGGGAGGTCCGTGGGGCGACGCACAATTGGCATAGCGTCGTCCGGGTTAGGGAGGGTTTGGCCGGTAGGGATATCCTTGTCTCATCGCGCTCCAGCAACTCCTGTGGCGGGCCGGGCGCAGTGCGCGCTAACCAAGGGGGCCAGGTACACGGTGTTTCCTCCGACACATTGGTGCGGCTGGCTTCCGGGTTGGAGACGCGCTGTGTTAAGAAGCAGTGCGGCTTGGTTGGGTTGTGCTTCGGAGGAGGCATGGCTTTCGACCTTCGTCTCTCCCGAGCCCGTACAGGAGTTGTAGCGATGAGACAAGATAGTAATTACTAGCGATTGGATACCACGGAAATTGGGGAGAAAATGGGATAAAAAAATAAAAATAAAAATGATGGCATCATGAGGACGGAAAATTATGTGGATATATTGAAGAAAATTCTCAAGACATCAGTCAGGAAGTTAAAGCTTGGTCGCAAATGGGTCTTCCAAATGGACAATGACTACAAGCATACTTCCAAAGTTGTGGCAAAATGGCTTAAGGACAACAAAGTCAAGGTATTGGAGTGACCATCACAAAGCCCTGACCTCAATCCCATAGAAAATTTGTGGGCAGAACTGAAAAAGCGTTTGCGAGCAAGGAGGCCTACAAACCTGACTCAGTTACATCAGCTCTGTCAGGAGGAATGGGCCAAAATTCACCCAACTTATTGTGGGAAGCTTGTGGAACTCTACCCGAAACGTTTGACCCAAGTTAAACAATTTAAAGGCAATGCTACCAAATACTAATTGAGTGTATGTAAACTTTTGACCCACTGGGAATGTGATGAAAGAAATAAAAGCTGAAATAAATCATTCTCTCTACTATTATTCTGACATTTCACATTCTTAAAATAAAGTGGTGATCCTAACTGACCTAAGACGGGGAATGTTTACTAGGATTAAATGTCAGGAATTGTGAAATACTGAGTTTATATGTATTTGGCTAAGGTGTATGTAAACTTCCGACTTCAACTGTATATATGATCAAACACCTTTCTATAATAACCCCATCTCACCCAAAGCCCTGAGAGATGCTGTTACATTTTCTTGGTTCAACAAAGGAATTAAAACAATTGGTCCTGTTTAGAGAAAGTAACTAATTTCCTTTCAACAACTGGCATCTCATTTTCAGTTACCTCAAACGCATTTCTTCAAGTACCTACAGGTTAGGCACTATATTGCCACTCAGCAGGGAGGTAGTATTTAGCCCATGAGTGAACCTATCTGATAAACTGTGGTTGGGGAAGAAAGGGGTAAAAGGTTTCCTTTCTTACACGTACTCTGGTCTTCAAGCTCTGTTGGAGAACGACGAAGCTCTGAAGGCTTGCATGAAGTGGCATGATGACCGTGGTCTCATTTTTGAGGATGAGAAATGGGGAAAGCTCTTTTTAGATTGACACAAGGCACAAGTTGATGCAATTAAATATTTTACATAGTGTCTACTTTACACCAGAGAGACTGTATAAGATCAATTCTAAATATTCAAAATTTTGCCCAAGGTGTAAAACGGGGGCACACTTAAGCATATGTTTTTGTCCTGCCCTGAACTAGGCAATTATTGGGAAGACTTTATACAGATTTTATCACAGGTTACTAATATGACGGTACCAGTAGATCCTTCCCTTATTCTTCTTGGAGATGGCTCTGTTCTACCAGTTAATATTGGTAGCAAAACCAGATTTATTAAATTGGCAGTCATTGCAGCCAATAAATGCACAGCTACTATATGGAAGAGTGACACTTTGCCAAGCAAGTAGATGTGGCTAAAAGAACTAACTTCCTATATTCCATCTGAATAAATAACGTACAATTTATGTAATAAACCCTTTGAATTCACTGATGTCTGGGGGGACTTTTAGCAGTTTCTAGAGCCGTCGCCTTAGCTGCCTAATTATTATTTTCTTAATTAATATATTATTATTATTATTTGTTTTTGCGTTGAATAATTTATTTCCTAGCATTGAATGCGAAGGTCATTCTGTTTCTTTTTTTGTTGTTAATCATTGACTATAACACCGGTAGAGGGGAGGGAGGGGGGTGTTCATGTGCTGGGGAGGGAAGGGTTTTGTACGATGTGCTCCTGTGTAGCACACTTTGTGTAGGTGGAAGGAATAACGACATTATCGGTGTCATATTTTGCTGATTGTTAAATTGTAAAAAATGCCAATAAATACATTTCTTTAAAAAAATATAATAATAATAGTGGAATCTTTCCACTGACATTGTACACATATATATACACTGCTCGAAAAAATAAAGGGAACACTTAAACAACACAATGTAACTCCAAGTCAATCACACTTCTGTGAAATCAAACTGTCCACTTAGGAAGCAACACTGATTGACAATAAATTTCACATGCTGTTGTGCAAATGGAATAGACAAAAGGTGGAAATTATAGGCAATTAGCAAGACACCCCCAATAAAGGAGTGATTCTGCAGGTGGTGACCACAGACCACTTCTCAGTTCCTATGCTTCCTGGCTGATGTTTTGGTCACTTTTGAATGCTGGCGGGGCTTTCACTCTAGTGGTAGCATGAGACGGAGTCTACAACCCACACAAGTGGCTCAGGTAGTGCAGCTCATCCAGGATGGCACATCAATGCGAGCTGTGGCAAGAAGGTTTGCTATGTCTGTCAGCGTAGTGTCCAGAGCATGGAGGCGCTACCAGGAGACAGGCCAGTACATCAGGAGATGTGGAGGAGGCCGTACGAGGGCAACAACCCAGCAGCAGGACCGCTACCTCCGCCTTTGTGCAAGGAGGAGCACTGCCAGAGCCCTGCAAAATGACCTCCAGCAGGCCACAAATGTGCATGTGTCTGCACAAACGGTCAGAAACAGACTCCAGGAGGGTGGTATGAGGGCCCGACGTCCACAGGTGGGGGTTGTGCTTACAGCCCAACACCGTGCAGGACGTTTGGCATTTGCCAGAGAACACCAAGATTGGCAAATTCGCCACTGGCGCCGTGTGCTCTTCACAGATGAAAGCAGGTTCACACTGAGCACATGTGACAGACGTGACAGAGTCTGGAGACGCCGTGGAGAACGTTCTGCTGCCTGCAACATCCTCCAGCATGACCGGTTTGGCGGTGGGTCAGTCATGGTTTGGGGTGGCATTTCTTTGTGGGGCCGCACAGCCCTCCATGTGCTCGCCAGAGGTAGCCTGACTGCCATTAGGTACCGAGATGAGATCCTCAGAGCCCTTGTGAGACCATATGCTGACACATGCACATTTGTGGCCTGCTGGAGGTCATTTTGCAGGGCTCTGGCAGTGCTCCTCCTTGCACAAAGACGGAGGTAGCGGTCCTGCTGCTGGGTTGTTGCCCTCCTACGGCCTCCTCCACGTCTCCTGATGTACTGGTCTGTCTCCTGGTAGCGCCTCCATGCTCTGGACACTACGCTGACAGACACAGCAAACCTTCTTGCCACAGCTCGCATTGATGTGCCATCCTGGATGAGCTGCACTACCTGAGCCACTTGTGTGGGTTGTAGACTCCATCTCATGCTACCACTAGAGTGAGAGCACTGCCAGCATTCAAAAGTGACCAAAACATCAGCCAGGAAGCATAGGAACTGAGAAGTGGTCTGTGGTCACCACCTGTAGAATCACTCCTTTATTGGGGGTGTCTTGCTAATTGCCTATAATTTCCACCTTTTGTCCATTCCATTTGCACAACAGCATGTGAAATTTATTGTCAATCAGTGTTGCTTCCTAAGTGGACAGTTTGATTTCACAGAAGTGTGATTGACTTGGAGTTACATTGTGTTGTTTAAGTGTTCCCTTTATTTTTTTGAGCAGTGTATATATCATCATATGACCCAATGTTGACAACTGCAGTCTGCTCTGAGAGGGGCATTAGTGGAATGGAATTCCCCCCAGGATATACCTCTGCTGCCTATAGATGGCTGCTCACTGTCTTTTGGGTGTAGAGCAGAGCTCAGCTCCAACAACGACTTGTCGTCTGTCTCTGCCTTTTCTCAATCGCCTGGGAAATATCTGTGGTGTGGTCTCATCCAGTTATTGGAGGGTTGAGGATCTAGCTCACATCCTAGCATTGTTATTCCTCTGTCTTTGACACAGTAATTCAATGACTCGTGGTAAGTAATACTGTATTGACACTGTTAATGTATTGACATATTTGAGAAACAATAGGCAGAAATGCCAAGTACAGGGTGATGTTATACTTGTCCATAACCCAAGGGGGCGACACTCCCTTTCCATTCTCTCTGCCACGCAAACAGTACCCCCTCTCTCAGCAGAATTCCTTTATTTGAGCCTCACTAATATTTTCATCCAGCTTCTTTATCTTTATTTGTCTTATACTTTTTTTTATTTTCTTTATTTGTCTTATACCTTTCAGTGCACTTAAAAAAAAAAACATTCAAGGGTGTGGATTAGGCTCCAAGTGGCCAGCCTTTCTCTCTATTCCAAAATAACAACCAGGAGCCCAGATCTCTGAACATGTCTGTATTACCCATCGAATGGGAGGGATTTGTCCTGTGATGACTAGTCACTCATTCAGACTTTTATGAATGAATCCCTTAGGGAAAAGTGGGCCCTGTCTCCATACAGGCTGATGGAGTGTAACCCACTTAAGGCTGTTTATTAAAGCCTTTACTTAAGCAGGTCTTTGAAGGGTTGCCCTACAGTACTACCCGGGGCAGAGGAGTGGAGAAGTTACCATAGACTTTTGGCATAGTCTTCTGAAACTTGGAGTACAATGCTTACAAATAATGTGACTGAATCTGCCTGCCAGACAAACAACATGTAGAGCCCTAAAAAAATACACTATTGGGTTAGAAAACCCATGACGTATCTACCATGAGCAAGTTTATGCCCTCAAATGATGATAACAACATGCAAGGCATTTTACATTCATGGCATCTCTATTCCGGCAGTTTACTATTATTGACGGCTAAATAAGTTAATTTAATACTTTTTTGAAAGATGTCGCGTCCACGACCTATGACCCATGACCCATATACCATATCAAACATGTAAAGGTTATGCTCTAGTTCTCATCTTCCCTTGAACTTTATTGGCTCAGCATGTGAGTATGACCACATTATCTTTGCATGCAGCCTCCCCCGTAGACTGTATGTATTACAGTAGGCCTAGCGTTTTCTTGATGTCTAAACTTGTCTCCCTTTCTTGCCTTTGAAGGCCTTCCACCTGCAGCAGGCTTCCCCCTGTTAAAGGCATCAGTAGGGTAGATGTTTCCAGCCTTCACCTGGAAGAACTGCGTGTCCTGCTTGATCTTGTAGTGGATTGTAGCTCTCTTGCCAATCCTCATCGTCATTTTCATAAATATCATAATCAAAGCAACCCAGATATATCCAAGCTCTAGTAAGGCACTCGCATCTACTGAGACATTCTGCCGGAGTCTGTCAATTTTATGAACCAATCATATGAAAATCAGCAACCCCTGGGCCAAATTGTGTTTTTTTTTCAAAGATGGATGATTAAAATACAATAGAAGCCACATGCTGCAGTGCATAATCTTGTATCAACCTGCATACTGCTTACTGGGCTGGGGTGTACTACATTATAGTGAGTAAGGAAGGAAAAATAGTTTTTTTTTTTAAATAGTGGTGTTTATTCAGTCTTAAACAGACACACATTTCGGGGAAGATTTTCAGTCAGGAAATATTGTGTCATCATCAGGTAGGCTTGCTGTGAGAGGAAACCGTTAAAGTAGAAAATATATGAATTAGAGCAGTGGTTCCCAACTCCAGTCCTCGAGTATCCCCAACAGCACACATTTGTGTTGTAGCCCCGGACAAACATACCTGATTCAACTCAGTGAGTTGTCCCTCTAAGCGCCAGCCGTCGCCTGTGGTGTTAAACCGTCCCGCTCCTCCCATTGAGATGCTACTGTAGCTGGACTACCAGACTACCAGCTGGACTACTCTTCCTGTAATCAGAGATCAGTGCTTTTGAAGAAGTATAATTTATGATGGAAGTGATAGCACTGGTATCTGTGCTGGCTGACAATACCCAACCTCTCTTTTTCATCTGAAGAAGACAGTGGTGTCAATAATTCATCGTGATAAGAGTATACCTCCCCCCCCTGTGGGACCGGCCTTTCAATAGACACGTCCTTCCACACCATCTCATTTATTAAGCCTCGCTCTAACCACCCTGACATGTGCCACTAATGTCTTCCTCTCCTCAGTGCATGTCAGAGGGGCTGGTCTCTTGATTGCAGAACAGCCTCCAGTCTTAACACTTCCTGTCAGAAACCCCTCATGGGAGTTTGGAACTGTCTAGCTCTTAATGCAGTGTCACTGTTTACCAGCCTGTGGTTGTCATACTCAAATAATGTATGCCTAAATACCAAGTACTGTAATTATGACTCAACATCTCTCTTTTTCATGATTGATCATGTCCATCCTAATGATACAGACCCAGCTAGCACATTTGGTTCCTTTGAAGTTGTGGAAACATGCGTTTTTGGTTTCCCATTGGTTCTAGGAGCTAAGTCATATGTTTCCTGACCAGTGAAACTGAACATATTTTAGAAGTCAAAGTTTTGCCTGTTCTTGGAGCATTTCTTTTTAGGTTGCAGGGAGGTTCTGAGAGCATTTTATTCCGGTTCCTTGAAAGTTATCTTTTGAAGGTTTTATTAACGCACTGACAACGGAAATTATTTGGAGGTTTTTGAATAACTTCCTTACAATTTTCAATCAGACATTTATAATAACACTGCTACCTTATTTTGGGTTACTTTTGTAGACTACAACCACAGGGAGGACACATGGAAATTAATTTCATAAGCCATTAATCATGCAAACACATTTATTTAATATTGCGACATAGCATCAGTGAGATTCAAACCTATAATCTTCTGTTCCTATCCAGTGAATTAGTTCACTGTGCCACCAGGATGGGCCTGGTGTGCTGTGTTTTTTTTACGGATACAAAGCTGTTCATTTTATTCTATTCAAACAGACTCTATTTCAAAGGAAACAGGCAACTCATTAAGGGTTCAGGTGTGGCCCACACACATGAACACACTTAACAAGACAGAGGACAGAGAGTTCTGTTGATGCTGAGAACGGAATGTGTTTAAATACAATTCTCAGATCGTTCTCTGAACATTACTGAAGTTTCCTTGTGTTTTTTTTTTTTATGGAACGTTTTCTTAATGTTCCCAGAACAATTTGAGAACATGACTTTAAATAGAACCACGAGGAAACCTGTTGGAAACGTTATGCTGAAGTACTGAAATTCCCACAGAAGGAAGTTATTTCTCAACGTTCTCTGAACTATTTGAGAACGTTCTCAATGTCAAACCAGTTGGAGAACGTTCCTAGAACATTACCAACATTTTTATTAAATGTAACCATGTTTGAATTTTAGGAAACGTTCTGTTAAAGTAATGAAATACCAAGAAAATAACGTTTTTCGGCAAGTTCCTTAAATGTGCTAAGAATGCACCATTCCCAGAAAGTTGTGGAAAAGTTGTATGCAAAATAACCATAAGACAACTATGCCTTCACCTAGCTCTAAGAAACATATGGTTCTCAGAATACATCAATGGAATCATTCTGGAGAGACAAGCTAACCTCTGATTAGTGTCTGGATGATACAATTATCCTCTGCTCCCCCATCTCTCTTTATCCTCCATCTTTTGTCCCATTTATTATCTTATTACCATTACTTAGGCTGACCTCGGAGCAGTGCATCCAGCTGTGGTACTCTGCCCCACACAACAACCTTTGGCCTCCATCTGAACTGTAGAACCATCTAGAACTGTCACAAGGGGCCGTTCTCACACTGGGCCTTATTCAGTACACTGTTACATGGTGGATGTGGATCTTTTTTTGAATAGCCTAACAACCAGTCCAGTGTCTCTAGAGAGAATGACCGGAGGTACCACTCATCAGAGCTCTTCTCTACTTTCAGCTGTTTACAGCAAACACTGACGATTATTTACAGGGAGGGAATCTGGAATGTAGAGAACTACTCTGGAGGGAAGATTCTCCCCTTAACAGATCTACTGTTATGTCTCTACTCTTTTATCGTTTGAATTCTAGGGTGATTTTCAATCTCTTTTTAATTGGGCAGAACACATTTTCTGTGCTAACAGATTGTGCTGTTACAGCTAAATAAGGCTTTGCTCTGAAAACACCTAGCAAGTTGAAATTCCCCTGTTATTATGCAGTCTGAGGATCTCAGTTGGTAGCACATGGTGCTTGCAACTCCAGGGTTGTGGGTTCAACTCCCACTCTAGATATGCACTCTAGATAATCCCTCTAGATAAGAGTGTCTGCTAAAATATGAAGTTGAAAACTTGCCTGAAGTGTTCTAAGTTTTCAAGAGTTGTTAGCACACATTCAATACCTACGTGAAGGTGTTGTATATCAAACAAAAAATAGTTTAGAGTATCATTCAGGGTGAACGTGAGGGTGTTATCCATCGCTTGGCACAGGATGAGTAGAGGATCAGAAGATTAATGACATAATAGGTCTGACCACACGGTTTAGTTATTTAAACTGGTAGCTTCAGCTCAAATTGTTTCATGGTTCCCTGCAATGATACATTTAGGAGCAAGTCCGGGCAGGTAGCAAGATGCTGGAGGAGAGAATACCTTGCAACTCCCTCTGAACCCCTCAGCCAAGTGACAGGGTTTGGAAGCAATGACACCATCGGTAAAGTACACACGGAATATTTACTTCACAATGACTTATTTGTGCACCGTTCCTCGCCATTCCTTAAGCCGGTCATCGCCACTTGAATATCAAAAGAAATAGGACACTTGATATGTTTATGAATATGTACGTAGTCCTAAGAGTATGAGTCTCTGTAATTAAAACGTGGAGAAGATTTGGCTTAGTCTCAATGTGAAGCTTGATACTGCTCCTTTCTTCTTCCCAGATCACAGGGTTATGTGTTGAACCGGTGAGGTGAACCCTATTTGGAGAGGGCTTTTGTAATCCGTCGGCAACTACTGACGAAAAGTGAGCCTGCGCGACTCTGAGGTTAGTTATGAACCTGTTGCACTGTCAACCAAAGAGGAAAAATCCAACGATAGGAGATGGCAGTTTTTATTGTTTCCAGGGCAGCTCGGCTTGCTGGCTGGCTGGCACGTTGCTGGAGGAAGATCAGTGATATTTCCCAAGCGTCTCTGAGTTTAGTGTTTTTGTTCAAAACATCCCGTGTCAGGATGCCCAGGACATCGGCGGATTACTGTAAGCTTGACTCAGGTGACGTTGTCAGAGAGGGGCAGGCATGAGGGTCCTCCATAACCTACCCCGTTTCAAACCACTCGCAGAGAAAAAAGGAAAAGTATCATATGGGGCCGCTCTGATCTTTCGAAGATACTGCGTTATATTCCACAGCTCATTCACAATCATCAAAGGCCGTCTTTAAACAGTGCACTCAAAGGTCTCATTTCTCAATTTCTCAGATGCATTACTGTGTCCGGATTACATATTTCAGGAGCTTTCTCAACCACAGGGGCTGTTAGAACGGGCCAGTATCCTCCACTTGAATGTCTCCTTGAAAGTCCCCTAGAGAGCTGATACGACCTCTGTCAAGGGCTCTTGCTGATTTTGTTAATGCCACTGACAATACCAGGAGGCTATCATGCCAAAAGTGTTTACATCTGAAATCAGATAGAGCATGGGAAGCCAGATACACCCTGTGAGGGTTGCTTTGAGTCAAACAGTGGAGGATCTCGTTGGGAGTGGATATTGTCGGCTATCTCCCGCTTCGATCGCAGGGCCTCCAACACCACGCACACACTGTTAAGAGACTGCACAATGAGCTATGTGCCCATATCTCAGAGAGATCGCATAAAGAGAGCCTTGTGCTCTGCAATTTACTGCTGCGGAGCTCAGGTGCTTGTGCATGTCCCAACCAGAGGAACAACAAAAGTATGACTGACAGAATCTTGTGTCAGAAGATTTATGGACAAAGTGAGAGAGCGAGAGGGAGAGAGAGCGAGAGAAGCAAATGTTCTGTCTCCGCCCCTCTCCTAAATTACTGTCTTTACTGGTGTCCTATGAGTGAAGTGCTTGAAACCAGCTAATTATTGTTCTTACTAAGTCTGGTTTGTTTTGAATTAAGCATATATCCAATTCCTTTCAACTTTTATGCTGTGAAGTGGTGTCACCTCCCTTTACCATAGATGTATTTTTATACATAAAGTATGTAGTGATATACCGTACAAGTGACCCTTACAGAAAAAACACATGATTTCACATTAAATTTCACATGTGCAAAATCATTTGAAAACATGTGTTTTTGAAACACTTCACATGTGATCACATTACAACGTGTGTATTTTCATCAAAAGGTTGCTTTACAGTGTCACATGTTATCACATTAACTTCACATAAAATCACGTGAGCACATGTGAACATGTGAAATTCATGTATTTTGTCATAAGGGTATGAAGACTACAGCTGCCAATTTTATAGAATTCAATTATTTTTCAAATCTGGTGAGTGGTACCAAAAGTGGTCAATTAAAGTAAAATAAGTTGAACATGTGAATATTATTGGTAAACTACATTCCTATCCTCTTCTTCATCAAATGGAAGCCAAAGATTCACTCATGTTAGATTCCATCGGGTGAGACCTGTTGGCGGGCAATCTCATCACTATTCTAAACTGGTGATATTGAGGATGAATCGTGTATAAGTGCTTTAAATGAATAATGAGTGATTTAGACACTGGATGCTGGCTACAGCAGACTGAATGGCTGCCTTAATGTGGCAGGTCACAGGAGAACATAGGCAAGCCTCCAGTAACAACACAGGGAGTGAGCGAGACTACCAACTATAAATCAGTCACTACCGCCAATCTCCAGGTAACACAGGTACTACCCCTGGCATAAGTGTGTGTGTGTGTGTGTGTGTGTGTGTGTGTGTGTGTGCGTGTGTGCGTGTGCGTGTGTGGTTGTGTGTGCACATGCGAGTGTGTCTGCATGGTTGTGTTTGTGTATTTGTAAACAATCATCTAAAGGGTAAAAACCCTCCACTTCAGAGTGACATGGGTATTACACCTGAATGTTTTGGCAGTGACATATTCGTGTTTATGGAGAAACACAGCTTAGCGTATAATTAGTAATGCTGTGATCTTCTAACTTGATGTAGGGTTTCTGGCTTACTGTGTGCCGTGATATCAAAGAACACAGGGTTTTGGGTTGATGAAACGGTGTGTGTGTGGGGGGGGTGGGGGGGGTGGGAGTGACTGTGTCTTCTGTTGTGGTGTAGATCTGACTGGGGTCACGCTGCAGGTGGATCACACATACACACAGACACATACATGTGTAGTGTTTCTTCGGGTCACTGGATCTGACTAGTGGATAGGTGACAGTATGACTGTAACAGCACCTCATTTAGTCGTTACTCACCATTAATGGATGCTGAACCACTAGAGGAGCTCTAACATAAGGACACATCATTCACAGTCTACCCAAGCCTGAGATTCTCCACAGTCACTTAAAGGTTAGCTGAAGACATGACTAAGTGAGTGTGAATAGGTCTAAATAGATGACCCATATTAGATCCTCAGATATGTAAAGAGAGGGAGGTCTTCAACACAAACCCTGGTTTAACTTTAACCAGGGCTGTTTAGCCAGCTACCTTTCTTATGCGGGACTCTGTTGGAGCAATATTATGAACGCTGGGAGGTTTTCTGTCAATCAAAAAGAAGTCACAGTTACTACCCTCCTTCACTCCCATGTTCCTCTTCGGGGGTCATCAAAAGCAATATATTCCAGGGTCCTTTTAGTACAAGTACTTTTAGTTTGCCGGACCCTTATATCCTTGGGCCTGTAGTGCTGATCTAGGATCAGGTCCCACTATCCATTCATTATTGTCTCAAACACGAAACTGATCCTAGATCAGCAGTCCTACTCTGATATGCTTTACGAATGCGGCCATGATACAGAACATTACATCAGAAGATTTTATTTGGGAGAGAAAGAAGGGCCCTCACCATAGGAATGTAAGTGGTATGCTCAACATTGGTGAAATATTTAGCTAGGGGCCAAATTCATTGGGACCAACTTTTCCGTGAACACCTTTCTCTCCGTGTTCTAGTTATATATGGGGAGTGGAAGCGGGCGATTGTGGGCTTGAGCATCGTTAACATTTCCTTGACGTGTCGGCCGGCCATCTCCTGGAGACCGCCTCACATTTTCTGGGGCACAGAGGGAGTTGCTGTGGCAACTAGCGGCTTTGAGAGTGAATGAAGCAGATGTGCTAGTCATCTATCAACAGACAGCTCCAACTCCTCCCTGCCCGAGCAAGTCATCACCGCCATGACAGCCAGCCCGACCAGCCTCATCAATTACACCAACACCCTACCATTAGTGCACAAACGCTTTTCTCCTCCGCTACATTCATCCACTTCCTTCCCAGTCTGCAGGGCCCAAGATGGGCCCTCAATTAAGCCTGAATAACTTTGCCCCCTTTCCAAGAATGTCTTTCTTTCTTTTCCGCTACTTACCCCCGCGGATTGCAATCGTAGAGGGAACCATTTCAGCCATTGATTTAACTCGAGGCATGTAGGCCTACCCATGATCACCATATGAAATCGATGTTCTTTTAACGTCATTGTCTTTAGTAGATAATAGCTTGCTCAATGTGGAGTGTTGTAGCCTAATGGCGGCATTAAACTGTCATACAATACAATCAACTTAAAGTCCCAAGTAATAAACCCCATAGTTAATGAATGTGTAGTTAACATGTAATTAATATGTAATAACAGTGTGTTTTAGGGACGGGGCTAGATTCAGGCTGCAAATCACAACCAATTTCAGCTGCCTGTTTTATCATGCAAGTTAGGGTTGGTAGTGAAATGAAACCCTCAGAGTCATGGTTTGTTAGTCATATCCTGTTCCTGTATTCCAACCATACCAGTCATGAAATACCGTAAACAGAGCAGTTTGAACACAGCCATATACTCACAGGGATAAACTTGGGGTTCCAATCACATACAGTATACAACAACGGCAGTGAAGAGACACCAGTGGCGAAAACAAGATCACACATTGTCCCACGAGGATTTTACAGCGGGATAAAGAGGGAAGAGCTTGAAATTGAATTATGCCAGAAGAAATAGTATAAATAAGACATTCATATAAAAATAGGCTTTTTACAAAATATACTCTCTTTACCAGTATTTACCAAAAAGAGATGGTTGAATATGCCTTGTTAAATTTAGTCAGCTTGAGGTGAGCATTGTCATTTAACACAGACAGTAGTGTTGATGCCCTTAGACCACAGCGAGGGACTCCCCAGACTAGCAGCAAACAGAAGGAAGACTAAAGCCACATCCAAAATGGCACCATAGTCCCCATATAGTGCACTACTTTTGGTCAGAGACACTATAAAGGGAATAGGATTTCAGATTAGCCCAAACTCACGAGAAAGTAAATGTCAGTAGTCTATTACCGGCCTAACCTGGAACAATATGAGGGACATAATATTCCACAGGGGAAAATTCCAGGCTGACTCAATCCAGTGTATGACTGTATGTTCTATGTTTGATTGCAACAAACAAACCAATAGCAAACTCTAATTGGGGGAACCACCCATCCTCTACACAATTAAGACTCGCTCCATAACGGACAAAATCAGTAGTTTCGTTATAAAATAAATTAATATTATTATTTTGTCTCTAAATACAGTAAGTTAAATATTCCAGATGGCTCTTTAATTTCATTTGTGCATAGCGTGTCCTATTGAGCTACAGGTACAGAGAACTACAGTAGTAGCACAGTCCAGCATTATATCCAGCATTGATTGGTGGTGAGCGTTGGAGAATCCATTAGCTCTACAGTCAACAGTAAGTAGCTAGTACACATCCATCCAGGTAGGCAGGCAGGTAGGCAGCTCAGTGTCTTATAGTTCATGTCCTGAGGCTGTCCCATCCTGGCTTCCAAGACACAGTGTTTCCCTTTATGGTCATATGTTGTACCATCGCACACAGCTCCTTATGTCACCGGCGAATGCAAGCATCCCAGTACATGTATATTGAGAGGGGAGGAGGAGCATTGTGTGCAAACAAAATCGCTGTTGTTCCATCTTCCGCTTATAGTTCCTCAATGTCTATTTCTACAAAGACAGCATCTATCCATTAGTAAAAAGAAATCCACTATGCACACACACAAACACACACATCTGACGGTCCGATAAATATTGTCATTTGCAGGTGTACACCTCTGTCCTCTCGCTGCAGGTGTTGCACTTGACGTAGCAGCACCACAAGAACTTGCAGTTGCACTGCCACACGCGAGAGTACTGGTGTGTGTTGTAACCCCGTCCGCAGCACATCAGGTCACAGCCGCTGACCTGCTGCAGAACAGTCTTGTTACACAGCCGGCCTTGCGTCCCGACACTGCCCGTCATCGGGTCCGCTTCGCAGTAATTAGGGGACTTCTCCATGTACACCAGGTCTGTGTCCATGGGTTTCCGGTAGGAGTAGAGCTTCTTGATCTTGAGGAATTTGGGCCGCTTGTTGCGGCTGGCTTTGACCGGTTCCACGTGCACAGCATGGGCGTACTTCTCTTTGAGAATGTAGCCGAGCTCGCGGAACTTGGGAAGTGTCGTCCAGCAGGTTTTGGTGGTGCAGGAGCCCGAAACACCATGACACTTGCATTCCAAATGCATGTTCTTCTCCAGGATCTAGACACACAAACAACCGAGAGAGAGGTTACCTTTACAGACCTTGCAAACAATCTGCTGAAGGTTATATTACTATATATGAGTAAGTCACTGAGAAAGAAAAAGCCTCTGCAAACATACCATACTATTATGTATATAATGAACTTATATGTTTATTGTCATAATAACCTGAAAATGATCCCTCTAAAATCTAAACATTCTGTATGGGTCCCAAGGGTCAGTGGAGGTTGAAGTAAATGAGAGGCCTACATAATTCGATTGTTGCAATCCCATTGAAAACAGCAACATAGCACAGTGACACACACTGACACTCAGGTATGTTAAAGTCTAGGAGGTGGGTAACATTGTGCGCACAGTGCAGTGCGTTAGATCAGCAACAAGCTACTTGTGAGGTTGAATACAACAGCCCTTTCCAAAACAGTAGCTTTGTACAGACTGTACACAGAAGCCATAATGCTGGATCGGGTTACAGTCTCCTCGTGTGTAGTCACAACACAACACGGTAAGGTCAGGATTGACTGCACAAGCTGCTGAATGATGTGGATATAACCGTTAAAGCCTGCTCCGATGACTATTACAAGTGGCTGCTGTCTCATACCTGAAAAGGCACAGCCAGCACTATAGCTACACTATTTGTCCCAATTCCTTGAACTAAAATGTATGAGGGGCTTGTTTGGCATTCTACTATCTTCATCATAGGATAGATAGAGATTTTGTGAGTTCCCGCAATCAATGAGTGAAAAGTGGGAAAAAAATATATAGTGAAAAACATTCAATAATGTCGTATAAGAAACATATATATGGATTTTCCTTTTCCACAAATGCAATTTGATTCTAGAATCAATAAAACAAATGAATTTTAGTGCCTTGTACTGAAAATGCATACAAATGCAGTTAGCTTTTCGTGGTATACGAGACAACACTTGGCTTCCCAGCTACTAATCCCTCAGCAGCCCTGTGACCAACACTTGTGACAGGCTTTGTCTGGTCGTATTGGACCTGGGGGCTGTGAACTGCGCTCCTTCTCAGTGTCACTGCGTTGATTAGCATAAATAAAGGGGGGGGGGGACAACTATCAAAACAGAGAGGCCATTTATTACCAAGGATACGGGGGAAAAAAAGAAGCCCAAGTGATCTGAATCCACGAGTGTAGCCTGTTTCACTGTGAGAGGCAATTTAGCTGTCTAGATAAGCAGGGCTGAATTCAGGCCCCACACAGAAAGGCAACAGTGAGCTGTTGAGCACAATGTGTGAGTGGAGGCTTTTCAGTCTGTCTGGGTACGTGTTGGTGGTTTGAATCAGGCCTCTGTGGCACAGAGAGAGGCGAGAGAGAGAGGGGTAAAGGCTTGACTCTGGAGGGAGAGGTGCTTCTTTCCTCTTCACTAACTCCAGTGTACTGCTAAGGAGCCTCGCCCAAGTTGTTTGGCACAATTATTCCGCTCATTCTTTGACCTCCAGACTTGCTGGAGTCTCAGAGCTGATCTAGTATTTGCTGCAGCCATGGATGCACAGGAGCCTTGATCTGAGAATGTGAACATTACCTCGTCCCTGATCCATCTGGGTCGTTTCAAGGGATTTGCCACAATGTGAGTCATTGACAAGACCACAAACCCTACACAACACTAGGTGTATCACACAAGTGAACGTAACATCTCTGTTAGGCAGGTAACCTCTTCCGAGAGACATAGTGATACAGTAGATATTATTCGGCAATATTAAGCACCACACAGCAACCCGTGGCACAAGACTACTACACACGATAAGCACTTGGCTCTAGGATATCAGACAAACCAAGGAATTTAGGAATTGCGATAAACAGCAACTGTATCCTCTGCCAACAGTGCAGATCATAGGGGAGCAGGCTAATGCCTTTTTGTACAGTGTCAATCTGTTTTCAGCCCAGAGATCTGGGTCGTAATAAAACCCTGCCACTTAAACTGCTCTTTACCTCTAAAAAAGCTTCCCTTTATTTCACTGCCTGTTTAATCTTGGTTCCAATGCCCAGATCCTTGGCAAGGTCCAGCCACTTCCAAGCATGGCGGAGACTACTAAATCACAACAACCATGGTTACTGAGGCCTAGTCTATATTCGGTAGGCCGTGTAGTTAACCAACACTTCGGACTCAGATTTAGATTCGGTCTCTTCTCTGTAAGGCTGGGGTTACACGAAACAACTTTCACACAATTTTAGTTGCAGTTGCAAGTGACACAATCTCAAGCAACTTTGCTGTTGCATGAAGCAACTCAAACGCGATTAAAATTGCATGCAACAGCCAATCAAACTGAAGCTGCTTGTTTGAGAATTCTAATCTCACCCCAATGTCATCTACTGCATTACACCTTGGTTTCACAAATAATTTGTTTATCCAACATTTGGTTATTGTAACAGCAAGGATGTAGAAGTAATGCAGCCTGTACAATTTAGGTCATATTTCAAATGGAAACTTTATTTAACTAGGCAAGTCAGTTAAGAACAAATTCTTATTTACAATGACAGCCTTCCGGGGGAACTGCCTTGTTCAGAGGCAGAACGACAGATGTTTTACCTTGTCAGCTCGGGGATTCGATCCAACAACCTTTCAGTTACCTTTCAACCACTAGGCTACCTGCCGCCCACAAACACAGCTAGCTAGCTAGGAACAAGCTAACCAAGCTAGCAACGAACTAAGCTAGCTACAGTAGCACAGTTTATGGGGGACAATTTCAGTTGAGAGGTTTGGGTTCACTAAAAGCCCTGATTGCGGGTTCTGCTGCGCAGCACTGACAGCTATGTTGACATGTCAACAGGGTTGTAATTCCCGAACCATCGAATGGATCATGTGACAAAAGTTTTTGTTTTGATTGGCTGTTGCTTGAAACTATTTGCACAAGGTTTAAAAGTTTGAGCTAGATGCAACCAAGTTGCAGACCAGTTGCTTATTAGTTGCAACGGGGTGTTTCATGAAGCAATCAAGAAGCAACTCAGTTGCAAGCAACTACAATTGCATGCAAGCTGTGTTGTGTAACCGCAGCCCAACTGTTTAAGTAAACTACAGCACATGTCAATCTTCAAGGAACTATCTCCTGATTACAGTAAAGACATATAAGAGAATAAAGCAATTCATCCTAAATAATCTATTTTTTTTTTTTTTTACCACAGAAAGTTGTATTTTTTTGTTGTTGAGTGAACTACCCCCAGATTTTGCTGTACCTTTTTTTGGAAGGGTCCTGCTTCTTTGCCACAACCTAATGAAATAGTCCGGGATCCAGTTTAGGTTTGCTGGGATTACATTTTTACCATCAAAACTACATGCAGCCTTCCATCTAAAATCCTTCCCTATGGAGCGAGAACGAGGAAGAGGAGTGGCGTGGTCACGTACCTTGCGTCCCACTTCGTTGTTGTGCAGGTTCATGAGAGACCTGGCATTCTGTTTGACCTCTCTGGCGTCCACGAACACCTTGGAGAAGCCCAGGCCGTAGCTGATGTCTGCTGAACAGCCGCCCCACTTCCAGCCCTGGCCTTTACTGTAGAAACCCTGCCTCTCCGTGTCACAGCTGCAGTCACTCAGGTTCCCCTGAGTACAGGCTGCAGTGATGGCGTGGGCAACGCCGGCCGCTATGATGGCGTAGGTGAACGCCGCCTCTTTACTGCCTAGGAGGGAACACAGTTGGGACTTAGTATTTAGTATGCTTAATCATTTTAATGTGTAAACTGGTGTGATATCTGGGAGAATTCATATTTTTTGTATGGTGCTACAGCTGTGTGTTTCACAGCTTGATAAATAGCACAGGGATGGGGGAGGAAATCTGGATTTCCATGACATACTTCCGTCTATATGGTGTATATCAAATATACTGTATACTGTATGTTAAAAAATAGCAACTTGAGAGCAGTTTAACCATTAAGTGTCAGTGCTCATGGCAACTTATTTGTCAGACAAACCACTCAAGGACTACAGTCATCTGAAAACTGACCTGGAAACTGGCCTGCCTTAGAAACAAAATGTCTGTGAACTCCCTAATCAATAAAGTAGTATGAATGAGATGGCTGTGGAGAAGGATGAGCTATTGATCAGATTAGTGCCCTGGTACACTCTGTGTATTCTTGCAGGGAGGATCTTGATTCAGAGGTTATCTCTCCCATGTCCACTGAACAAATCATTTACGCACACTGGGATGTTTGAATTACCAGCATATAATTAAAGGTGAACCTGTCATGATTGAAAGAGTGAGCTTCTTGTTCAAAGTTCTTAGTCACAGCATCTATTTTAAGGTCCAACATGCTATGTAAATAGAGAACTGGGAAACTGGCTTATACCAATACCACTGTACAAGTGCGTCCATATGCCATTTTCCAATATGTTTGTTTGGTTTAATGTTATCACCTGACACAAACAAATGTGTTGCAGTTATCAATATTAATCATATTATTAACCAAATTGCACTTCTGTGTACGCATGCATACAGAGTGAAATACCTGCATCTGCAGTTCGGTATATACAAACAACCAGCGACTGATGGCAATATCCATCATATCTATGTAAACGAACTACTCCACAGTTCTTCAAAAACAAACATGACACCTTCCTCTTTACTTCCTGGTGAACCCAGATTCACGAGGTGCTGCTGCCCTGTTTTCGATAAACATCTACGATCTGCGCCCTTGCCATTGAAAGATAACCTCATATTGAGGCATCAATTATGTGGACGTTTTTATAGATTCGATGGGCCCCGAGCCAGAAAAGAAGGTGTGCCGGGCAGTCAGTTCTAACTGCTCCGTTGTTAATTTCCCCCCAGGAGTCCCTAGTGCATTGGTTCAAAACAAAGGATGGCAGGAATTCTTCAGTACTTTGTCATGAGACCTGACTGGAAAGACCTAAAAGCAACAGAAGCAATGCTTTATCCGGTTTTAAGTGAGTAAGTAGCAAGAGCCATATGCAAATTGAATACTCTCATTGCACCAAGTGTAGAATAGTCTCTTTTAAATAAGTCACATCAAATGTTATTTCAGTTTTAACTTTACATATGCGTGTTGGTTGATCTGCAATGGACAAAATACTACAGAAACACTCAAAACATTAGATGCACCTTGCACCCCTGCGAACAGAAACCCTAGACAGGCTGCCTTTCTTTGGCTGCCACAAGCGAGAGTGTGCAAGCTCCACCCAACTCACGCTAGACATCAACAATGGCATTCATTTCTAACCTCTAATCTGATCCGTGAAACCAATCTATTTTGCATGGGTCTCTATGCCAGACTCTTCAGTGACTTAAAACACTCATTCAAGAAGAAAACATATTGTGAAAGACCACAGCTTCCACTTGAACAGCAGAAGAGGATTATGCCCTTCACACCAACAGCTGTAAAGAGCTTTTCGAAGTAATATTATGAATCACCATTGAATGCACTAGTTGTGGATTTATAGGAATGCATTGTATGAAGGTCTCTCTAGTCTAGCTGCTTGATGGTTAAAACACCTGTTCTATTACAATGCTATTAGCTATTTGTTGTGTTTGACTCTACTGAACAGCCCAAATCCAGGTTGGGATAGGATATGATCCTAGATTACGTTCTAGTTGCTCCCTGAATATATGAGTAGCACAGAATCTGCACAGATTAGCCATCTACTGTTGTGTTATTCCGAGTAACTGTAACTGTACAGTCATTACAGTCAGTATAGTGAGAATATGATGTAATATTATGCACAGGAGAATACCCCAAGAAGTCCTTCAGACAACTTCAGGGCATGTGTGGTAGGCACAACATGGAAACGTTTTGAAGCAGAACAAGAAAACTGAACATGTTTCTTTGGAAAGTTCAGCCTCCAGTAGACCAGCCATGAACCTGCACCTACTGTAGGCCATCCCTGCGTTCCCCAAAGACATCCTAGACATCCATCAATGCTGTGAAACCTATTGCCTAACCAGGTAGCTACAGTACTTCATTTGAACTTTTCCTTTCTTTCGTTACTCCCCTGTGTATGTGCAGCTCGGTATTTCAAGCTTTTATTCCTCTGTACTTTCTATCTACTGTAACTTATACCCGTGGTAAGATCGCCGTCTTTACAGTGAGAGCCACAGCACCCAGTGATAGAGAAGGATAAAGACCAGTGAATATATGCCTCGGGGGACTACGCTGACCTGAAAACACAGGCTGTCAATGTTCACAAGAGCTTTGTTACCGTGTTGGCTTCTGATACCTTTTGGACTTGTTAAGTTCCCCTCCTTTCTCTCACACTCTGTCTCTATCTTGAAAGACCAGTGTAAGACACAGCTTCGATCTGTTCACCAATTATGAGCATTTAAGTTTTTGGGGGAAAGTTCCCTGTCGATACTTCTAGTGTATAGCCTATGGGAAACGTTTTTAAAACTCAAATTGAACTATAGGAATTTCCACCACATGTTGTTCTCAAATGACACACAATAACCTTTCCCCAACGTCTGTCCATGTTATCAAGGCACACATAATGTGTCATCCGCAAATGACATTCAGAAAAGCCAGGAACGATTTGTGTCAACTCTCATTGGAACAGATATGCAGGCACTCAAAAATATACGGGCCATTTGGCTACAAGCGCCACAATGCGCTATTGACGCACAATGAACCTTCAGGCCTATATAAACATGGGGACATTTTCAGTGATAAGATGACATTTCAAAATGTTCTAACCAAACTTTAATTGATTTGCAACATACCCACTTTCAACTCTTTTCCGAAGACCGTCCTTTCTCCAAGCGCAGAGCAGTTCCAGCGCCCATTTTTGAACTGAAATTGACACTCGTTTATCCCCATTTGGGCTCCCTCTCCGATGACGATAATGGCATCCGGGCGACTCTGACAGATTATCCGCTGTCGGGGAGCCAAACCGGGAATCTTGTTACAGATTATACTCGCACCTAGCGCGACCACCGATGAAAAGCCACTGTAAGGGTATAATAGTTAGACATTGAATTACATTTTTTTTTAACCCATATAACAATGGTATATTGTCGTTTTGTGGCTATTTAAAGAGAAAGTACTGACTGCCAGATAGCCTATAGGACATTGAACATGGTTTTCATCGTCCTATAGGCTATACAACGGTGTTTATTAAAGCGTTATAACCTACATGTTTATAACGTGAAAAAGGGATTAACATTCATACAATTTAAACGCGCACTTATTGTTTTCCTTGTCTAGAAGAGGTTATAAAAAAATATGGGCTGTAGAAATACGAGAGATAAGCGGTGAGAACACGGTTTATTTTAAACTCAATTATTCTGTCTTTGAGTGAAATACAAGTGTGTCACAAAATATGAAGGACAGATCTGAAGCCATCTCTAATTGATAAATTAACCCGGAAACCATTTATTTTATGTGTTGTAGCCTATAGATGGGCAAATAAATCAGAATAAACCTTCGTCAGGTGGTTTCTAACTGTAAAAACTCAAACTATATGCTTTTTAGAACAGATTAATAAAACTCTCAGACATGATGACGGGTCAATGTCAAATAAGCAATGAACATAGCTTAGTTAGATGAATAATTATAATAATTTATATACAGTTTAATTTATAGAAATGTAGGCTATGTCTATTCAAACACACTTCACACCGAAACTTTCTGTTATAGGCTACTCTTATATTTTCTTTTTTTCTTTTTAGAAACACGGGCTACCTAATGAACATGCCAATGACAAACTCACCCGATTTTCAAATAGACAATCCCAAGGCAAAGCAAAACCCGAAAAATCCAGCGTCTAGTTTTTCGACTCATGATGCTTCCACTCTCAGCTTCATGCAGTGTGCAAGAGAAAGCGATGAATATATATTCTCCGATAGTCACTGTCCAAGTTATCCAAAATTACTTCAAGTCGGTACAAACGAATATCCCCAACAGATAGGCCTATTATTTTATATACTAAGCTAGTCTTAGCTGTAGGCTAATGATATCCGTAAACTCCCCTACGTGGCCCCTTTACTGTGCCGTTTTATCATTGCGAGGGTGTCACAGGTAAAAACGGAGGATGAGCAAGTGCTGTAGTGCGATTATCTCCTTCTCACAGTTTTTTTGCTACCAGCAAGATCTATATAGGCTATCTGGCTCATCTATCTGGGGCGTGTTCAGAGAAGTCATGGCATGGAGCCCTACTCTGGAATCCCGCCTGGGCTGAATCTCTCCACAACTATTCCACTTGTGTCAATTCACCTGCTCATTAATTGCTCATTAATTAACTTTCTAATAAAAACAACACAAGCAGTGGATAGTGATGGTTGTCAAATTCAAATCAAATTCTATTTGTCACATGCGCCGAATACAACAGTTGTAGACCTTACAGTGAAATGCTTACTTACAAGCCCCTAACCAATAATGCAATTTAAAACATGCGAATAAGAATAAGAAATAAAAGGAACACGTAATTAAAGAGCAAAAGTAAAATAACAATAGCGAGCATAAGAGACTTTGGCAGCAACATTATGTACAGAATAAGTAAAAAAAATAAGTTTACAAACAACGAAAAAAAACGAGCGAAAAAACACATTCGGTTAGGAGCACGTAAAAGGTCAGCCATTTTTTCCGGCGCCAAAATATTGTGTGATTATAATGAGAATTAATGACTTTCACTGAAGTCGTATGATTATCATTGAATAATACTTTGAAATATGTAACTACAAAAACTATTTGACATTTTCTGTCTATTTTGTATATGTTTTTTCCCCTTTATATGCCTACTTCAAACATACATTTTATGGGTTTAAACCTAATCTAGGCCTAGGCAATATATTGTACTTGATGCACGCATGTAACTCGAACTGCCGCGCAAAAACTCAAATTGAATTGCATGCATCACATTTCATTGCACTCACTTGATAAATTGTTCACATAACCTACTGGGCATTAAACAATGCCAACAAATGGTCACCTTTATACATAGTATGTTGGCACAACATTTCTACACGACTTGCTTAGCTGTGAAAGCTCCTTCATCAAGTGTCCAGTGTGTCTCCTCTGCATTTCTGCTTTGGAGATGTTTGTACCCTTTATAACAGCGCCATCTGCAGACAAATAAGTATTGGTAGTATTGAAAAAATAAAAATAACGGAAATGAGTTTTGTCCTTTCAGCCTCCCCGTAGCCTATGTAGAAATTGCAGACAAAATATTGATGTTTCGCTGATAGTCTTACTTCACAGCCAGCAATACAGCATAGCTGTAAAACGTCGAAATGGATTATCATCCTTACCTAACTAATGATTGCCTAATTCACGTTTTCTCTTTTTTTCAAGAAGATGATTTAATTCGAGCATCAAGTGTCTGTAAGGTAAGAGAGTCACAAAAACTTGCGGAAGTAGAGGTATACAATCTGGGAATATAGTAAAACAGTTCTGAATATATTCTCTATTTTCTGTTATAATGTTCCACATATAGTTATTTTGTCAAGCGGTTGCTTTACTTTGAAACATCACGTTATTATTAGTTTGTAATATATGTTGATAGATTTATTTTAATAACTGGACTGGTGTGACAGCCGATCATTAACAAACCCATAACTTGTGGCTTTTTATCTAGGAATGGCAGGAAGCAGCAGAAACACCTTGGTTGTGGCGGTGAGTTTGAGGGTTTTACCCACTGATCAGTTTTACATACCCATGTCAGAATGAATAATATACTGGGTGGGTATGGTTTAGATATGGGTGAGGGCGGGAGTGTGGGTGGGTGGGTGGGGGGCGGGGCATTTTTATTTATTTCACCTTTATTTATTTATTTCACCTATATTTAACCAGGTTGGCAAGTTGAGAACAAGTTCTCATTTACAACTGTGACCTGGCCAAGATAAAGCAAAGCAGTTCGACACATACAACAACACAGAGTTACACATGGAGTAAAACAAACATACAGTCAATAATACAGTAGAAAAATAAGTCTATATACAATGTGAGTAAATGAGGTGAGATAAGGGAGGTAAAGGCAATAAATAGGCCATGGTGGCGAAGTAAATACAATATAGCAAGTAAAACACTGGAATGGTAGATTTGCAGTGGATGAATGTGCAAAGTAGAAATACTAGGGTGCAAAGGAGCAAAATAAATAAATACAGTAGGGGAAGAGGTAGTTGTTTGGGCTAATTATAGATGGGCTATGTACAGGTGCAGTAATCTATGAGCTGCTCTGACAGCTGGTGCTTAAAGCTAGTGAGGGAGATAAGTGTTTCCAGTTTCAGAGATTTTTGTAGTTCGTTCCAGTCATTGGCTGAGAACTGGAAGGAGAGGCGGCCAAAGGAGGAATTGGCTTTGGGGGTGACCAGTGAGATATACCTGCTGGAGCGCGTGCTACGGTTAGGTGCTGCTATGGTGACCAGCGAGCTGAGATAAGGTGGGACTTTACCTAGCAGGGTCTTGTAGATGACCTGGAGCCAGTGGGTTTGGCGACGAGTATGAAGTGAGAGCCAGCCAACGAGAGTGTACAGGTCACAGTGGTGGGTTGTATATGGGGCTTTGGTGACAAAACGGTTGGCACTGTGATAGACTGCATCCAATTTATTGAGTAGGGTATTGGAGACTATTTTGCAAATGACATCGTCGAAGTCGAGGCTAGGTAGGATGGTCAGTTTTACGAGGGTATCTTTGGCAGCATGAGTGAAGGATGCTTTGATGCGAAATAGGAAGCCAATTCTAGATTTAACTTTGGATTGGAGATGTTTGATGTGAGTCTGGATGGAGAGCTTACAGTCTAACCAGACACCTAGGTGTTTGTAGTTGTCCACATATTCTAAGTCAGAACCGTCCAGAGTAGTGATGCTGGACGGGCGGGCAGGTGCAGGCAGCGATCGGTTGAAGAGCATGCATTTAGTTTTACTTGTATTTAAGAGCAGTTGGAGGCCACGGAAGGAGAGTTTTATGGCATTGAAGCTTGTCTGGAGGGTTGTTAACACAGTGTCCAAAGAAGGGCCAGGAGTATACAGAATGGTGTCGTCTGCGTAGAAGTGGATCAGAGACTCACCAGCAGCAAGTGCGCCATCATTGATGTATACAGAGAAGAGAGTCGGCCCAAGAATTGAACCCTGTGGCAGCCCCATAGAGACTGCCAGAGGCCTGGACAACAGGCCCTCCGATTTGACACATTGAACTCTATCTGAGAAGTAGTTGGTGAACCAGGCGAGGCAATCATTTGAGAAACCAAGGCTGTTGAGTCTGCCGATGAGGATGTGGTGATTGACAGAGTCGAAAGCCTTGGCCAGGTCAATGAATACAGCTGCACAGTATTGTTTCTTATCGATGGCGGTTAAGATATCATTTAGGACGTTGAGCGTGGCTGAGGTGCACCCATGACCAGCTCTGAAACCAGATTGCATAGTGGAGAAGGTACGGTGGGATTCGAAATGGTCGGTAATCTGTTTGTTAACTTGGCTTTCGAAGACCTTAGAATGGCAGGGTAGGATAGATATAGGTCTGTAGCAGTTTGGGTCAAGAGTGTCCCCCCCTTTGAAGAGGGGGATGACCGCAGCTGCTTTCAAATCTTTGGGAATCTCAGACGACACGAAAGAGAGGTTGAACAGGCTAGTAATAGGGGTTGCAACAATTTCGGCAGATCATTTTAGAAAGAAAGGGTCCAGATTGTCTAGCCCGGCTGATTTGTAGGGGTCCAGATTTTGCAGCTCTTTCAGGACATCAGCTGACTGGATTTGGGAGAAGGAGAAATGGGGAAGGTTTAGGCGAGTTGTTGTGAGGGGTGCAGTGCTGTTGACCGGGGTAGGGGTAGCCAGGTGGAAAGCATGGCCAGCCGTAGAAAAATGCTAATTGAAATTCTCAATTATAGTGGATTTATCGGTGGTGATAGAGTTTCCTATCCTCAGTGCAGTGGGCAGTTGGGAGGAGGTGCTCTTATTCTCCATGGACTTTACAGTGTCCCAGAATTTTTTTTGAGTTTGTGTTGCAGGAAGCAAATTTCTGCTTGAAAAAGCTAGCCTTGGCTTTTCTAACTGCCTGTGTATATTGGTTTCTAACTTCCCTGAAAAGTTGCATATCACGGGGGCTGTTCGATGATAATGTAGAACGCCACAGGATGTTTTTGTGTTGGTTAATGGCAGTCAGGTCTGGAGAGAACCAAGGGCTATATCTGTTCCTGGTTCTAATTTGTTTGAATGGGGCATGCTTATTTAAGATGGTGAGGAAGGCATTAAAAAAAATAACCAGGCATCCTCTACTGACAGGATGAGGTCAATATCCTTCCAGAATACCCGGGCCAGGTTGATTAGAAAGGCCTGCTCGCTGAAGTGTTTCAGGGAGCGTTTGACAGTGATGAGTGGAGGTCGTTTGACCGCTGACCCATTTACGGATGCAGTCAATTAGGCAGTGATCGCTGAGATCTTGGTTGAAAACAGCAGAGGTGAATTTAGAGGGCAAGTTGGTCAGAATGATATCTATGAGAGTGCCCGTGTTTACGGCTTTGGGGTGGTACCTGGTAGGTTCATTGATCATTTGTGTGAGATTGAGGGCATCAAGCTTAGATTGTAGGATGGCTGGGGTGTTAAGCATGTCCCAGTTTAGGTCACCTAGCAGCACGAGCTCAGAAGATAGATGGGGGGCAATCAGTTCACATATGATGTCCAGAGCACAGCTGGGGGCAGAGGGCTGTCTATAGCAAGCGGCAATGGTGAGAGACTTGTTTTTAGAGAGGTGGATTTTTAAAAGTAGAAGTTAAAATTGTTTGGGTACAGACCTGGATAGTAGGACAGAACTCTGCAGTAGATTGCAACACTGCACCCGTTTGGCCGTTCTATCTTGTCTGAAAATGTTGTAGTTAGGGATGGATATTTCAGAGTTTTTGGTGGTCTTCCTAAGCCAGGATTCAGACATGGCTAGGACATCCGGGTTGGCAGAGTGTGCTAAAGCCGTGAATAAAACAAACTTAGGGAGGAGGCTTCTAATGTTAACATGCATGAAAGCAAGGCTATTACGGTTACAGAAGTCATCAAAAGAGGGAATAGGAGTGGAGCAAGGCACTGCAGGGCCTGGATTCACCTCTACATCGCCAGAGGAACAGAGGAGGAGGAGGAGTAGGATAAGGGTACGGCTAAAAGCTATGAGAATTGGACGTCTAGGACGTCCGGAACAGAGAGTAAAAGTAGCAGGTTCCTGGGGGCGATAAAATAGCTTTGAGGTATAATGTACAGACAAAGGTATGGTAGGATGTGTATACAGTGGAGGTAAACCTCGGTATTGTGTGATGATGAGAGAGATATTGATTTCCATACGTTATTCACCAGACATTTGCATAGCTTATTCATCAATGTTTCTTGGCATGTTTTTGACAATGTGGTCAGCTGCATCATATTTGAATTCCACTGCCTTCGGGAAAGTATTCAAAGTAAAAATACCCCTTTACTTTTCCCACATTTTGTTAGGTTACAGCCTTATTCTAAAATTAATTCAATTGTTTTCCCCCCCTCATCAATATACACACAATATCCCATAATGACAAAGCAAAAACAGGTTATTAGACATGTTTTCAAATGTTTTTTAAAATTGTTATAACGGGAATATCACATTTACATAAGTCTCTCAGAGATGTTCGATTGGGTTCAATTCCAGGCTCTGGCTGCGCCACTCAAGGACATTCAAAACGTGTATTGAAGCCACTCCTGCATTGTCTTGGCTGTGTGCTTAGGGTCGTTGTCCTGTTGGAAGGTGAACCTTTTCCCCAGTCTGAGGTCCGGAACGCTCTGGAACAGGTTTTCAATCAAGGATCTCTCTGTACTTTTCTCCGTTCATCTTTGCCTCAAACCTGACTAGTCTCCCAGTCCCTGCTGCTAAAAAACATGGTGCCAGGTTCCCTCTAGACGTGACGCTTGGCATTCAGGCCAAAAAGTTTAATCTTGGTTTCATCAGACCAGAGCATCTTGTTTCTCATGGTCTGAGAGTCTTTAGGTGACTTCTAGCAAACTCCAAGCGTGCTGTCATGTGCCTTTTAGTGAGGAATGGCTTTTGTCTGGCACTCTACCATAAAGGCCTGATTGGTGGAGTGCTGCAGAGATGGTTGTCTTTCTGGAAGGTTCTCTCATCTCCACAGAGGAACTCTAGAGCTCTGTTAGATTGACCATCAGGTTCTTGGTCACCTCCCCCGATTGCTCAGTTTGGCCGGGGGGCCAGCTCTAGGAAGAGTTTTGGTGGTTCAAAACGTCTTCCATTTAAGAACGATGGAGGCCATTGTGTTCTTAGGAACCTTCAATGCTGCATAAATGTTTTGGTACACTTCCCCAGATCTGTGCCTCAACACAATCCTATCTCGGAGCTCTACGGACAATTCCTTCGACTTCATGGCTTCGTTTTTGCTCTGACATGCACTGTTAACTGTGTGACCTTATATAGACAGGTGTATGCCTTTCCAAATCATGTCCAATCATTTCAATTTACCACAGGTTGTAGAAACATCTCAAGGATGATCAATGGAAACAGGGTGCACCTGAGCTCAATTTTGAGTCTCATAGCTAAGGGTATGAATACTTATGTAAATAATGTATTTCAGTTTTTTTATTTTAATACATTTCTAATATGTTTTTACTTTGTCATTATGGGGTATTGTTAGTAGATTGTAGATTTTATTTGATCCATTTTAGACTAAGGCTGTAATGAAACAAAGAGTCAAGGGCTCTGAATACTTTCCAAAGGCACTGTATATTCTATATAACACGTGTATATAATAATAATTGTGTATTAATGCCTAGTAATCTATTCCCGCAGAGAAATGTGTCTGCAGCGTTGGGGTTTCTGTAACATTGCGGTGCTGGGCTCTGAACATGGGAAGCAGGCTTGGAAGAGCTACTTCCTGCGTCGCTCTCACCTGGAGCTGAAGATGACCAAGGGCAGATCCGGTGGGGACTACACCTGTAAAAGCTTGAGGGGACACACAGGTGAGCATACAGCCTCTCTCTTTCTTTAGAAAGGATGGAACTGTCTATGGAAACAGTATTTAGAGAGCTGTATGGCCTACAACATCTATATCTTCCAGGCAGGGTGGTTGGATGTGTGTACCTGTCAGGGAACTCTCCCCAGCTCCCTGACTTCTGGAGCTCCACCCCTACTGTCTGCAGTTCATCCTCAGATGGTACAGTCCGTGCCTGGGATGTCCAGCAGGTGAAAACAATACTGCCCTTTTATACTTATTACGAGGCTTTATTTACCAGGCTTCAGAGCACTTTACATTGTATTTAGGCTACTCATCCTACCCTCCACCAAGGTGTAGCACCCACTTCAGTAGCCATATTATATGGTCTACTAGTCTACACAAAGAAGGATTTGCAGTTAGCACTTAGGAAATGGTGTTTCCTTTTCCCCTTTTAACCAGGGGGTACAGCTGTGGTGCAGCCCTGTTCAGAGTCCTCTGACTGGGATGGTAGCTGACGGTGGGCATGGTGGGGTCATCACGTCAGATTCGACAGGGCTGCTCAAAGCCTGGGATGGTCAGAGTGGACAGGAGATGTCCTTCTACTCCTCAGCGTCCCCACAGTGCACCTTACTGCCCTACAGTATGGAAGACAGCTCTTTTCTCTCAGTGAGTACCCAAACAGCCAACCATGTCTGGTTGGTTGCCAGATCAATATCTGACTGACACATAATACATGATATTTTTCCTTTTCACCAGGTGGGGACCAGTCAGGGCTCTGTCCATACTCTGACTAGCCCCTCACTGTCAAAGCTGTCCACTCTGGTGGTGTGTGACACATTCAAAGTAAACCTACTCCTGGCATCGCCAGACAAGAAATGGATCCTAGCTGGAACTACAGAGAATATGGATATGAGTCCAAAGGTAATTGTAACAATTGACATGTTTGTCTATAATAATTATTATGGATCCCAGAAGTCCTGAGAAGTAGTAATGTTTCATCTTTGTTCAAATGTGTATTGTGTTGTTTGACTGGCAGGTGTTGTCCAGTCAGAGTGTGACGTTTCCCTCTGAGGAGGAGGATCCTCTGTGCCAGTGTCTGCCTGTCTCAGGCTGCAGTGCTGTTGCCTTCCTGCCCTCCCAGCCGGCCAGACTGGCCACGGTCCACTGCAAGGACCACTCACACTCAAACACGCATCACAACAAGGTCCTCTCTGTGTTCGACATCATCATAAAAAAGACCCGATTCAAGACAGAGATCCAGGGTAAAGTGTCAAGTCGAGACGTTTTAATATCTTCATCTATTTAGATGATCAATACCTGTTACGTTAGCAAGCTTGTCCCCATGTGTCATTTTGTCAGTTGTACTCATTTTTGTGGTTATGCTAGAAATGGAGATTTGGCCTAACTTTCACAGATGTTCTACTATTTCAGTTGAGCAGGTGGAGAAGTTCGAGTTGGTATTTGAGGGCAGGACTTCGGACATCCTTCTGGAGGGCAAGGGAAGCAGCACTCTGGTTGTAGCTGCTCACAGAGAGCTGAAGGTCTACACTGTGAAAGGAGAACTCATCTGTAGCTTCAAGGACCATACTGAACCTATCTGCTCTATTTGTGTGGTATGCTTTTCACTCTTATCGTGCGTATGGACTACTGATAATAGTAATTACGCATTGGAATTTATATATTGGAGTTCAAAGCGCTATACATAGTATGGGGAAAACTGCAGTGTTCTAGATAATTATATTTTGCCCTTGATTTATTTTTTAAATAGTTTGGCTCTTATTTAGCAGAATATCCCTTGGGATATAGACCTTGTGGTAAGACTGTGTGGGAATTGACGTTTAAGGTTATATGGTGCTCGGGGAAAGGCTGTCCATGAAATTTACCCTAAAAGTGAGGCTTTTCTCTCAGGATAGTTTCCGTGTAGTCACTGCTTCTCGGGACCTGTCCTTAAGAGTTCTGACGTGGAAAACTGACAGGGACAAAGGGCTCACACTGGAAAGTCGATACCACTTACTGGGAGGCTCTCACTCCATGTCCAGGTACAGAAAGACATTTCCGTCCGTCAAGGAAACAAATGGTACATTCTGGCTCTGTATTTTAAAGTTGGATTGTTATAATGTAGTAGTGAACTGATGTACATTTCATGTCTTGTGTTGACAGAGGGTTCAGTTATGTGGCTTGTGACTACTCAACCATTGTGGCTTCAGTGGAAGCAGTGGATGGGAAGGATGTCCTGAAGGCCTACTCTTTCAACTCCTGAGCAACACTGTCCTCTAGGAGGACTTCGCAGGTACTACAGTCGTTAGCATCAGTCACTAACAATGAATTGTGCACGTTTCTGAGTAGTTTAATCACTGATGTTGTGCCTTGCCTTTACAATCCCCTCTGTTTATGGGATATACATTGTAATCAAGATTTATCGCAGATGTGTTTATGTTATGCAAAGCATGAACATGCAAGAATGAAGGGGAAAAACATTGCAGTTTGCTGTGCCATGATACTTTATTTTTTGTGTAATAACACATTTCTGTACAGGAATGAATGGTTATAATCACTTAGCTGGCTTTATGTGGAGCTTAGGTATTTAAATCCCTGTGTTGGATGTTGCATGTTCAATATAACCTAAATCTTTAGGGCACATACTGTAACAAATACTGCCCCTTGATCTTCTTAACAAAACCAAACTGACCATTTATTTTTAACTCTCAAATAAACTGCATTTTCTTGGGTCTGCATTTTAACTGTACAATACAGAAGTAAACAATGGAAAGTGATCTTTCGTATACAATACACTTACTGTACAATACTTAATGACAAAAATATTGTGTGTGAAAAACTATCCAAACTGCACAGGAAGGCACAACATATGTTTTAATATAGCAAGCGATGGTCTGGGACAGAATACCCCAGGTTTATGGGATCAGTACAGTAGGGATGGGCGCCATATCTGGTACCTCATCCTCCTCTATGGCAATAAACCTCATGTCGTGTAGGACCAGCCTAAGGATCTCTGTCATGGCCGGATACACCGCTGAGCCTTTTCCCATCTGTGGAGAGTTAGAATGGTTGAGATACCCATTGAATATTTTTTTTTTTTTTAAACTGTGCCGCGGTTTAAAAAGGAGAACCCTACATCATCTAGTGTTCTACCTTTGTGAAAGCCTTGATGGTGCGCTCCAGGAAAGCAGCCTCCACCTCCTCTGGAATTGTGAGAACATGAGCCATACAGTCCAGAATGCACACTAACATCTCCCTGGGAGCCTGGAGGGGATGTGGTTGAATAGAATAGAATACAACTTTATTGTCCATTGGTTAGAACTAAAATGTGTCTTCTGCCTTTCACAACACCCCCAGATACACACACATCCTTGGATGAAGAGCAACTGTGGGCATTAAGTGCCTTGCAGGGGATTGTACATGGGATCAAAGACCAGCATCCTCTTAGCTGCCAGTTCCATTCCCATTTTGTGTTGCCTGGCCCAAGGCTTGTGCCAGCAACCTTCCAGCTGCTGGTCGGCCTCTCTAACCTCTAGGCTACTGCCACCCCGAATGAGTTGGTTAACTGAACAGAAGTAGTCAGTAGAAATTAATTTCATACAGTATGGAGCTATTTATGATTGGGTCCAGAGTGAGAAGCTCAGTTGGTAGAGCATGGCACTTGCAACGCCAGGGTTGTGGGTTCGATTCCCACGGGGGACCAGTACGGACAAATATGAAAATGTATGAACTCTACTGTAAGTCACTCTAGATAAGTGTCTTCTAAATGACAAATGTACAGCACCAGTCAAAGTTTGGACACCCCTACTCATTTTAGGGTTTTTCTTTATTTTTACTATTTTCTACGAGGTACTGTAGAACAGTAGTGAAGACATCAAACTATGAAATAACCCTTATGGAATCATGTAGTAACCAACAAAGTGTTAAACAAATGAAAATAGTTCATATTTTAGATTCTTCAAAGTAGCTTCCCTTTGCCCTTGATGACAGCTTTGCACACTCTTGGCATTCTCTCAACCAGCTTCATGAGGAATGCTTTTCGAACAGTCTTGAAGGAGTTCCCACATATGCTGAGCACTTGTTGGCTGCTTTTCCTTCACTCTGCGGTCCAACTCTTCCCATACCATCTCAATTGGGTTGAGGTCGGGTGATTGTGGAGTCCAGGTCTTCTGATGCAGCACTCCGTCACTCTCCTCCTTGGTCAAATAGCCCTTACACAGCCTGGAGGTGTGTTGGGTCATTGTCCTGTTGAAAAACAAATGATTCTCCCACTAAGCGCAAACCAGATGGGATGGCGTATCGCTGCAGAATGCTGTGGTAGCCATGCTGGTTAAGTGTGCCTTGAATTCTAAATAAATCATTGACAGTGTCACCAGCAAAGCATCCCCACACCATCACACCTCTTCCTCCATGCTTCACGGTGGGAACCACACATGCAGAGATCATCCGTTCACCTACTCTGCATCTCACAAAGACATGGCGGTTGGAACCAAAAATCTCAAATTTGGACTCATCAGAACAAAGGACAGATTCCCACCGGTCTAATGTCCATTGCTCGTGTTTCTTGGCCTAAGCAAGTCTCTTCTTCTTATTGGTGTCCTTTAGTAGTGGTTTCTTTGCAGCAATTCGACCATGAAGGCCTGATTCACGCAGTCTCCTCTGAACAGTTCATGTTGAGATGTATCTCTTACTTGAACTCTGTAGCATTTATTTGAGCTGCAATCTGAGGTGCAGTTAATTCTAATGAACGTATCCTCTGCAGCAAAGATAACTCTGGGTCATCCTTTCCTGTGGCGGTACTCATGAGAGCCAGCTTCATCATAGAGCTTGATGGTTTTTGCGACTGCACTTGAAGAAACTTTCAAAGTTCTTGAAATGTTCCGTATTGACTGACCTTCATGTCTTAAAGTAATGATGGACTGCCATTTCTCTTTCCTTATTTGAGCTGTTCTTGCCTAAATATGGACTTGGTCTTTTATCAAATAGGGCTATCTTCTGTATACCACTACTACCTTGTCACAACACAACTGATTGGCTCAAATGCATTAAGAAGGAAAGAAATTCCACAAATTAACTTTTAAAAAGACACAACTGTTAATTGAAATGCATTCCAGGTGACTAACTCATGAAGCTGGTTAAGAGAATGCCAAGTGTGTGCAAAGCTGTCATCAAGGCAAAGGGTGGCTTTTTTGAAGAATCTCAAATATAAAATATATTTTGATTTGTTTAACAAATTTTTTGGTTACTACATGATTCCATATGTGTTATTTCATAGTTTTGATGTATTTACTGTTATTCTACAATGTAGAAAAGAGAACAAATAAAGAAAAACCCTTCAATGAGTATATGTCCAAACATTTGACTGGTACTGTAAATGTAATGGCCTACAGTAAGTGCTGCTGACCTGGTCCAGTGGTTTGAAGACAGCCTCTGAGTTTGCAGGGTCACTGTTGTTATGGTCCAGATTCTGTACATCCTCGACGGAGATGACTGGCTCCTTCAGCTGCTCCAGCCAGGTCCACATCAGCCCAGACAGCACAAACGGGTCCTTCTCCAATGTACACAGCCTCTCCCATGCCCCTCCCATGTTCAACTCTGACTGCAAAAACACACAGAATACACAATCAGTGTCACCAAAACCCACATCAGGTGTAGTGGCGCTAATAATCTAACGCCACTCCAGTATTAAAAATGGAAAGTCAAACCTCTATACATTTCCTTTATGTGCAAACGTAGTTGTCAGATATTGTTCAGGTAAACAGGATTTGTCAATTGTGCTATGCTACTCGGTTACTACCACCACATGTCTGACTAGACTATTTCAATATATAATATTGTATGTACAGTATTCCAAAAGGTAGACACAGTATTTGAATAACAATGGTGTTGAATATGAAGTTCGTACCTGCCAGGCTTGTAGTCTCTCCCTGTGCTCCTCCTCGCCGTCCAGCTCCAGATCCACAGCCAGGGCCTGGGCCACCAGCAGCTGCCTGGCCTCCTTGGACAGCTCTGTCTGGATGGTGATGAAGGGCACCTCTGACTCCTCTATCTGAGACACATCACCATTGTACGCTAACTTGTCCCTCTGCTCCTTCTTCCACCGAAACAGCATGCTGCTATACCCTTTCTTCTCGGGGTTGCACTCGGACTCGCTGCGCTGGCAGGCTTTCTGTGTCTTCTTTAGGAGCGGTGATCCCTCCGCGAGGCTCTTCTGCTCCCAGAGGGATCCATCTTGGGAGCCGTAGGTGGTGGTTATTTGCCTGGGCCCCATGGGGCTGCCTGTGGCCGGGGTCCTAGGCAGGGAGTTCAGGGAGGGAGAACAGGCCACAGACATGTTGCAAGCGGACAGCGAGTTGGAGAGGGGTAGGGTCGGCAGGTTCAGCTCAGAGCCCAGCCTCCGCAGGTCCGACTCGCTGTAGCTCAGGCTCTTGCGATGGTAGAACAGGGGCGGTTCGTTGGCGTGCCGGGGTTTGGTTGGGGGTCCCGGTAAGCGGGGCTGCCCTCCGAGGCCGCCTCCCCCGAAGCTTCCCTTGGTGAATCCAAAGTCACGATAGCGCTCAAACTCTATCTCCTCCTCGGCCGTCATGTCAGGGATGTCCAGCATGTCCTCCTCGATGACCTGCCGGTTCTCAGCAATGTCCAGCAGCAGCTTGCAGATCACCTGGATAATCTTGGGCAAGTGCCTGAGCTCCCGCCGCTCATAGCCATGCAGCATGTGTCCCTGGCGGGTCAGGAACTGGGACAGGGTGATGGGGTTAGTCCTGGGCTCAGCGCAGGAGAAGATACTCCTGACAGGGACCAGGAACTGGGCAAACTCCCGCACGCAATACAGCTGACCTCTGGTCTGGATGGAGTTGGGTCGTTTGGAACGCACAAACACGATGGCCTGGTCAGCGGTCATCCTGGTGGCGAAGACCAGGTAACACGCTAACAACACACCTGATGGAAGACAGTGGCAAAACCATTAGCGAGAGGGTCAGTCATGTGACCACAAAGCATAATCATTCGATTAATAATACAACTTTTTTGTGTCCTATACAGTACCTGTTCTTCCCAGACCAGCATGACAGTGGACAGCCATTTTCCCCTCCTGCATCGCAAAGGACATGACCTTCACCATGTCAAGGATGGATGTGAGGGAGGCCACCCCATAGTCATTCCAACCAAAGTTGTAGAAATATACTGGAATATAAGGGCAGTCATTATTTAACCATTCACACAGTAAATTTGCCTTGGCTCCCTTCAGTTTTTCTCATTGTAGAGGAATGGCCATAGACTTACTGTTGTTCTCCATGAAGACCTCAGGTTGGTAGGAGAATCCACTCTCTGATTCCAGTGCATTAGGACCACAGCTGGCGTGTTCCCCAGGTCTCTGCAGGTTTATCACTGTCTTCAGGCCACATCTACACACACAAACACAAACAATTCATAACACATCAATTCATTTATTTGATCTATACTAGCAGCATTGAATTGACTTATGGCGACAGCAAACCCTGAAATAAAATATAGTGTTACCTTTTAAATTGGTCAATAATGTTGTATTTTTCTATTAATACAGTAGAGGGCCTGGCCATGGCAAGTAGGTTTTCCGTGACCCTGAAAGGAAAGACATGTTTCTACCTTAAACTTACGGGTATAATCCACTTACATTCAACATTTTTATAAAGCCTTTCTGATTCCTACCAGGAGGAGTAGAGGCCTTTGATGGCCTGCTTGTCCTTGCTCCAGCGGTCAGGGTTCTCATACTTGCAGTTCTGACCTCCACACCCTATGGAGCATTGTGTGGCTCCAGGGATGACGTGACGTATCACCTCCCCCACCAACGTGTACTTCGACTGGGGTGTCCTGACTGGGGGTACGCATGGAGGGTTGGGGGGTTTGAAAGGAGACAGGAGTTGTAAAACAATGTCCTCTCATTTCAACCAGCTGACCTCAGCAGTTTACATTCAGAATTATATTTTATGTTGCAGTCTGGAAAGAACTGATACTTCAATGAACTACCATACATGTACGTTTTGACTAGTGGAGCCCAATCAATGTAATAAAGCGTACACTAGTGTGTCTTCTTACTGAAACAAACTGCAGTGACAATATCTGTGATTAGCACATTGTAAAGAAGTGGTGTCACGCTTAACTATGAGGTGTTCCCAATGTAAAGAAGTAGTGTCAAGCTTAACTATGAGTTGTTCCTAATGTAAAGAAGTAGTGTCAAGCTTAACTATGAGTTGTTCCTAATGTAAAGAAGTAGTGTCAAGCTTAACTATGAGATGTTCCCAATGTAAAGAAGTAGTGTCAAGCTTAACTATGAGGTGTTCCTAATGTAAAGAAGTAGTGTCAAGCTTAACTATGAGGTGTTCCCAATGTAAAGAAGTAGTGTCAAGCTTAACTATGAGTTGTTCCTAATGTAAAGAAGTAGTGTCAAGCTTAACTATGAGTTGTTCCCAATATAAAGAAGTAGTGTCAAGCTTAACTATGAGATGTTCCTAATGTAAAGAAGTAGTGTCAAGCTTAACTATGAGATGTTCCTAATGTAAAGCAGTAGTGTCAAGCTTAACTATGAGTTGTTCCCAATATAAAGAAGTAGTGTTAAGCTTAACTGAGTTGTTCCTATTGTAAAGAAGTAGTGTCAAGCTTAACTATGAAATGTTCAGCAGGGAGTGTGCCATCTACAGCAAGCTAATCTGTCGTCTGGCACACACCACAAGGCTTAACAGTATTACAATAAAAATAGCAACGCAACACCCTGTTCAAACTCTCTTCAAATAGGTTGATAAATTATATTAGTTAACGGTAGTACATGATCCTTTATGTTAGAAATGTGAGTAATGATATAGTATAGGCATACCTGACTCCATGAGGGGGTAGGGGACTCCACTGCTTGTCTGAGGGTGGAGTGTTGTATGACTGAATACTCAAGCAAACCTCCACTGCCATGGCAGTGCCTTGGGACACACACTCACGTTAGTCTAAGACAAAACCTCATTTACATTTCATAGTAGTGAAATAGTGTGGTAGGTCCTTATATCGATCAGTTTACGACACTACATTGTAAAAAAAAAAACATACTGGAAGCAGTTACCTGTAAGTTACTGTAAAAACAAGTACAGTGTGTTACTGTAAATTCCAAAGAAAGCAGTTCTTTACAGTAATGTACTGTTAAACCAACGTTTATTTGGAATTTACGGTAACATACTGTACTTTTTTTACAATAATTTACAGATAACCACTAATCTCATTGCTGTAGAAGTAGGTTCAAGAGGCAAAGGCCCCCGTGCCCACTTCACCTCACAGTAGAGCAAAAAATGACTGATCATCTCTGACCATCTGTTTGAACTCCCTTCAGTTGATAAGCACAATGAGATAATATTTCTTTGACATTTCATTACTGGCTCCGGGATCAATCAGCCAGAGATATCATGTGATCAGAAATCAATACATCCAATAACTGGCTGCCAGTAACTTGCTGTAAAAATGTTTTTTTTTTACAGTGTACACACATAATCAGAGAGCAGTGTCAGCTGTCAAAGATGAAAATCCAAGATGACCTAGGTGACATCAACCATTATAATCCATAATGTAATAATCCATTTAGGAATTGGAACATGGCTAGATGGTGCCTACCTACATCATACAGCAACCTCCCAATAAAGTATCCTCAGCACGTTTACCTGAAGCAAAACGATTGTTGAGTTAGTGATCGTCAGCATCTTCAGACATCAACATAAAACTACTCTACTTTCCCACGTTGGACCACTGACGCAGCAATGTCCTCAAATGCTTTCTTTCTCCGTTTTGGTAGTCCTGCACCACCTCGGGTCTTCAGTTAATTCAGTGCAGATTATCTTTGTAAATTAGGGAGGGGCAACAACACCATTCACTTCATCCTTTATGTTCACCAGGAACGGGCGTTTTGCTTCAGCCATAGGAATACAGTACCCTGGCCTGGCCTCCACTGTGAGGTGTCAGAGAAAGGAGGACCATCAGAGGTGTAGGTTCATCTGTAGCATGGCTCTGAATGGTAACACACCTCACTCCTCATTCATTGGACATGTACTGAACCTAGCTCCATTCCTGACTCCTCCCTCCGGATTAACCCACTAATCTCATTGCTGTAGAAGTAGGTTCAAGAGGCAAAGGCCCCCGTGGCCACTTCACCTCACAGTAGAGCAAAAAATGACAGATCATCTCTGACCATCTGTTTGAACTCCCTTCAGTTGATAAGCACAATGAGATAATATTTGTTTGACATTTCATTACTGGCTCCGGGATCAATCAGCCAGAGATATCATGTGATCAGAAATCAATACATCCAATTTTACCTCGGTCCGAATGGAAAAATCCCCCCAAACAATACAAAATATTATTTTAGGGGCCAGTCATCCCTTTCCCCGTTGAGAGGACAAAATTCCTCTCTGCCTTACGGTATCCAGAGGACTGACTACTGCAACGTGTGTTAGATACCAAACATGGGTGCAATAGTGTTATTCTGAGAACTTTGATGTCATCTATATGGATATGTGAGGTTTAATATGCTGTATGTCTATGGCCATCTGTATCTGTATTCAGATATTCTGTTCAGAGTAAACCTCTATTGTACCCAGACTTCCCCCCTCAGGCCATCACACTTAGGTGTGACCCCCTTCCTAGAGAATGTTAGCTGCTTTGATCTGATTGGCTATCATAGTTGTATTACTTCTGATTTTGGTCTGTGGTTGGTCAACAACTGATTTTAATTACAAACAGGTCAAATGGTATAAAAGTAATGGTTGCCCATTGTTCTGTCTATTTTTGCTCTTGTCCACTATATGGAAAAGGTTGTATGTAAAATGCTCCGCACTACACTACCAAAATATGAACTGTAATCTCATGGAATCATTCAGGGTGCTATGCTGTACTGTATATATATATATGTACAAGTTACAGTACATTCGTTTGTTTGATGTGAATAACAACTTAACTGAAGCAGCTTTCATTAACTGTGACATCCAGTCTCGGATACTGCGGAGTAGCCTGAATGACATAGGAAGCACCGTCAAGTTAGCTCCTGATTGGATTACCTGAGGTACGTGAAAGCTGATTATGTATACATCCACTAAGGAAAGAAGTAAAAGATATGACGCTGACTTATCTTAGGCCACTCTTTAAGGACGCCACAATTAATGGTAATTGGGTCTTCTTAATTGGAAGAGAAAGTGTTACCTCAGGTTTCCTTGACGTCCCTCTGGTAAAGTAGAACCTTCTGGTGTGGTGGAACGTGTTGCCAGCAATGGCTTTCAAAACAGATGATTGATGAATGTGTGACAGGATCAGGGGGCTCAATTGATGAGAAGGATCTTAGTTAATATCAGTCTTGTTGGATCCTCTGGGGACACAATGCAACATTGTGCAGGACTGTGCCATTACACATCACCTCATTTAAAGTGTGACCAAATACCACTACTTTTCTGCTCAGTTGTACACTCTTTTGTACAGATATCTAATTGTGTAGGAGTCTTACAGTCTTACATAAAGAGGGTGATACATGACCTCTGGGTGAGAGAATGCTGTTTAGAAGATTACCCTGGCCTGATGAGTGAGATCATAGTGTGGGGACAGCTGCCCAGGGATAGACACTAACTAAATTAACATCTATAAACAACTTATAGTCCCCACCGCTAGACACTTCATATAGACATGTTTTGGTAGGTAAACAAAATGGTAATACCAGCTTAGTCACCTCGTGGTTAGAGAGTGTCCACCCTTAGATGGATGGGGATTCGATCCCCGGTTGAGTCATACCAAAGATTATCAAAATGATGCCCCATTAAGGCCCTGCGACACACTAGCGCCCTGTCCAGGTGGTAAACTTGTACATCAAGCTGCCTAGCGTTACATAAACAGGAACCTTTCTTATGGGCCAGTCTGGCTCAGAGAAGACTGCTAAAGCCATGTTCACATTGGCAGTTTGATGTGACTCATTCTATTTATTTGCATATCCGATTTGAATCTATTATTTTTCCTGCAGTCTGAACAGCTAAAAATCACATGGACTCTGATATTTCAAGCCACATTTCAAACCACCTTCGTAGGTGGTTTGAAATCAGATACAAATCAGATTCCAGGTCATGTGACTTGTCTGAAGTGTCACATCTGATTTTTTTCCCCCCTAAGTGGTTTTTAGACTGTTATTTGGTGTATCTTGTTAGCTACTCGGTTGACAGTTTTACAATAACACGTGGTAGCTAACTAGCTTGTTAATTGTTTGCAAACAAATTAGTGACTGTGCTAGAAAAGCTAAACAGCTACCTAGCTCACTAGTTGACTGCTGTGGCTAGCCAAACAGGATTCATTTTGAAATGTGGATCCTCTTATCCTTTGAGGCTTTAAAAGTGTTCTTACACTATAATTTAGAAAATTCTATGCAACTGGAAAACGTCAGGCATTGTTGTCTCCTTCGCTTGCTACATAACTTCTGAGTGATAGCAAGGATATCCACCACCACCAATCAGCCTACAGCACTGCGCACACGTTACAACTAGCGTAGCCGTGTCAGCAAATGACTGCTGTCTGAACACACACAAATCCGATTTGGTCACTTGTAACTTGCTGTTTGGACAGTCAAAAGTCCAAAACAGATTAGAAAAACAAAACTGATGAGCATTAAGGCCTGCAGTGTGAACAAGGCTTTACTTAGACACAATGGTGGTAGCTCCATTCTACCCTCCGATACCCTAGGAGTGGGGATATTTATTTGCCATAGACAATGTTTACCCTGGTTGCCTGTAGAGGAGGAAATATTGACCTGATGGCGCCATCACCTGGCTACAAATGGCAGTGATGGGCAAAGATTCCCACACGGTATAATAGAATGAATCCTCACCGTGGTCATAAAGCAGCTCAGATTGCAATGTGTTGAATATTTCACCTAATAAAGAAGGGAGTGACATCAACGTGTTTATTTCAAATCTTTTAATTTCATCATCATGGTCTCATATTTCTCTCCAAGTTACATAAGGAATTAGTGTTCTAAAAGTGAGCATATACGCATGAATTCAAAGGGTAAACTAGCAAGTGCACATAAGGAACTGTCCCTTTCACAACCAACAGTACAGTATCAAGTTAAACAGCGTCATGATAAAGGAAATAGCATCACAAAAAAGAGAGCGATCACTAGAGTTGCATATACTAAAGTATTATTCTACAGTCAGTGCAAGTCTACTTCACAGATGGTGAGAGAACAATTGGGTTAACACAACCAATAAGGATCAACTTAAGTTTTATATTGAGCTGTTATCTCACCGTGACAAGTAGCACAATATCCCCTTGGAGTAAATTAAGTCTAATCATTGAATTTAATCTTAAAATAATTTGGCTTGACCATAGAAGCACATTATGCCCACTGCCTGAGATCTGCCTGAGCGATACAGAGCAGGCACAAGTTGCCTCTAACTGCTGATATAGGATCAGAATAATATACTTTTTTTCATTGTAATGGTTCAAATGAGGACTGAGGAGAAGGTAATCTGGTTCTAGATCTGTGGTTCGGGGCAACTTCTACCTCCAACAAGAGATCCACCAGTCTCTTCTGGTTGAGGTAATCAGTGCTGGGGGTGCTGTGTCCTGTCTGTCCTCGTGTGATATCAACATTATAGGCCTCTCTGGTCCCCTCTGTGGCACTCATACCAGCACACGCTTACTTTTTCTTTTTCTTCTGAGGTCCTTTTAAAAAGAGAGCGAAAGAGAGTAGTAGTAGTTAATTAACAATTATTCAAAGGTTGGTTTGGAATTCTCATTGTTAGAGCCTATCCTGCCCATGATATAGAAAACATACACATGCCCCCAGTACATTTATAAAAAGTGCCATCGTTTGTCGTTTACTTAGCAACGCACTGCTACTACTTTTACAGATCCATTGTCATCTGCCCTCCCATGCAATTCATAAACTTGATCTCCACTGTAAATTGTTTGCCATAGCAACCTGCAAAGTTCTGGGTGGTTTTGCTTTACATGGCAGTCAATACGAATAACTAACGACTAGAGAACGCCTAAAATGACACTTGACAACCAGTGTTAATGAGTGTAGCATCACGTTTAGTTGAAAAATGTATGGTTAGGGAAAGAATATTGCTTTTTAATGCTGGTAACCCATTTTATAAAAGTAATAATACGCCCATAACCATGTCTTAACACATGGCCTTGTGTATTATTGCTTAACTAACACACCAAAGGTAAACTTCCCTGACAAACTACCAAATCAAATTCAGAGGCCTTGTGGCACTCTAGGAGAGAAACACTGCTGCGCGGTTATTCCCTGTCATACAGTATGAGAGCGGTCCCACCTGCAGATCCTGCAGTGCTCCTCCAGATTTTGTGGTTGAGTTTCTCCCCCAGCAGGTAGAGGGGGGCCAGGGTGATGCAAGCCACCCCCAGGAATATAACCAGGCCCACGGGACTCAGGCGCTCCATGATGGGGTAGACCCAGATACCAGCCGCATGGTGCACCCACAGAACCCTATGATGGGGATGGAGGATTGTTCTAGGAGATTTTCACAATGTTGTAAAAGTATCATAACATTCAGTCAAGGAGAGGGGAGGAGTGAGCGAGACGAAGAAGACTCGAAGAAACAGAAAAGGTTTCGTCAAACCACAACAACTTGACAATGTGATTAATTGAACCTTGCTTACCATCCCAGATATACCGCAGAAAAGAAGGCCAGACCTAGGATGCCTCTCATCTTGCTGCCATATCGATGAGGCTGAATATACATCTGCAGCAGTGCCAGGGGCAGGATGATAGTGTGCTGCAAACAGAGGGAAAAGACATGCCACTTGAAGAATGATAGAAAACAACCCTATCATCATAGCCCCATGTGTAACAAATGTGTAGACCAATAGACCATTGCATGTGTTAATGCATTGTGGCCACATAAACAAGGGTATGACATGTTAGTGTTGGGCTAGAACAAAAACAATGCACCTCCTGAAATAGATTGAGAAACAATGAGATAGACTGGAGAAATGGAGAGAGGTCCAGCTATTGTGTAATCGTCACTGCAGGCTGTTGTGAAACATCTACAGCAAGCGTCTGCTAGACTGTTTTACAGCTCGCAACTGGTTAGAACCAGTTCTGACAAAGTATTCTACTGTCAACTTGTAAAACTGTAGTATGGACTGTATAGGTGTAGTGGAGAAAGAGGCCACACAGAGTGAGAGGAGTGTCCATTATGCACTGACAGATTATTAATGTAGTTCTAAATTGGGCTAAGTTGGTTGAAAAATATTGGGAACACCAAATTGCTGTGTGACTGGCTACAAATTCATTTACAATGCAACCATAATATAATGATCATAGGAGATACAAAGCTTTGTGAATCTGAGTATGATCCTATAAAAAAAAAACCTCTAACCTTGAATTTCTAGCAAGAAATTTCTAGCAAAGCCACGCTGAGCAGCACTGCCAATTGGATGAAGCCCCATCTTTAATTGAATACATTGGGATCACTTTAGTACAAAGTCCAGCATGTGCAAATGATTGTGTGCTTACCAGAGCATGGTTCAGCCAGCTAGGAATAATGTCATCTAGAAATTTAGGATAGACCATCTCTCTGTCATAGTGATATATCGACCAGAAGGACAAGAACACGAACTGGGGAGAACAGAAGAGAAAAGGGGTTATATTTTGTCCAATACAAAGCATGTTATCAGTAATAAATGTAGCTTATACACACGTCTAATATGCGCGCACAGAAAATATAAATACATAACATGTAGGGGGGGGGGAAAAAGGCACTTACTGTCCCAATAGGAAACGCCAAAATAGTGAAAATGGTGTCTCTTAATTTCACTAGGAGGAACGGTACACCACACTTCAAACTTTTGGATGGCAATATCAGGTGGATGATGTCAATCAAAACAACGAGCCCGAAGAACACAGTCTGCAAAACCTGTGGAATAATGATTCAGTAATGGTTAGGACACTCTGAACAACATGGCTAGCTATATAAATAAAGCAGTGAATTAATCCGTGTCTTGAAGCCACAGGAAGATCAAAAGGGATGTAATGCAACAGACGAGGATGTGGAACCGATTTCTAACATACGCTGTCGGTTTTTTGCCTACTACTGTACAGGTCCCATTCATTCCAATGACATTTCATTTGCGTCGCCCTCGATGTCAACAAACAAGCACATTTACCAGATTGAGGAAAGTCAGATATTTCCAGCGGCCTCCAAATGTCTTGGCTCCTGGATGTATCTCTGTGCTTTTCAATGAGCAATTCGCCGATAACGTAAAGACATACCATGAAAATATGACTAAATGAATAAGGAGATATGATGCCCATGACATAGTCGTAGCCATTTTGACAGCTCCTGAGTCTCCGTATGGACGCAGTGTGCGCCTATGGACCTAATGTGAATCAATGACACATCCTGGAGGCCGAGTACAGTACTGCACAATGTTCATGAAACGATTCACAAAACATTCGATATTAAACTGATTATGGCAGAAGGCCCATGTAAACACCTTACTCTGCTTATCTTAATAATCGTAAGGCATACGCCGATTAAAACACATGGTTTTCTGAGCAATCTTTCTAATTATAAGGACATGTAACGAGAAGGATGCACTACCCTCAATGCACATTCCACGCTCGAACGTTCCAACCGATCTTCATACTGGGGAAGCCGTTTCAGGTGCGATGTCAGGCAGCCAACAGGAGATTTCGTTAAAATTGTTAAATTACATTCACAGGATTTAAAAGCTACAGCAATACGCTTGCGGAAAACATTTTAGACATTTTTTAAATGAGTGTTTCAACATAGTATAACACCTACAAAGCTGATGCTAGCTAGCCTCTTCCATAGACTTGACTTGTTCGCTAGCTAGCATCAGAGCCTTCTGGCTAATATCATAGACTGGATCTAACGTTGTTTTACAGCGAATTAGGTCTATGTACTTGTTATGTTAGTTGAAGCTAACAGTATTTTACAAAATTGTTTTCTAAAAAGGTGTACTTTTGGTTAGGCTATGCTATCTACAGGAGAAAGCTGGGATCTCATTGCTCAAGTTGGTCCAATGTTTTGAAAACGGCTAGCTAGCCACGTCCAGTTAACATACACTACATGACCAAAAGTATGTGGACTCCTGCTCGTCGAATTTCTCATTACAAAGTCATGGACTTTACTGCTATAACAGCCTCCACTCTGGAACATTGCTTCAAGTCAGCCAGTTAGGCCGGGAACTGGTGTTGGGCGAGTAGGCTTGGCTCGCAGTCCGGATTCCAATTCATACCAAAGGTGTTCGATGGGGTTGAGGTCAGGGCTCTGCAGGCCAGTAAAGTTCTACACCAATCTCGACAAACCATTTCTGTATGGACCTGGCTTGTACACGTGGGCATTGTCATGTTGAAACAGGAGCCACAAAGTTGGAAGCACAGAATCGTCTAGAATGTCATTTTATGCTGTAGCATTAAGATTTCCCATCACTGGAACTAAGGGACCTAGCATGAACCATGATAAACAGCCCCAGACCATTATTCCTCCTCCACCTAACTTTACAGTTGGCACTATTCATTCTGGCAGGTAGTGTTCTCCTGGTATCCGCCAAACCCACATTCGTCCGTCGGACTGCCAGATGGTGAAGCGTGATTCATCACTCCAGAGAACGAATTTACACTGCTACAGAATCCAATGGCGGCGATCTAAAGCTTGTGTGCGCGGCTGCTCGGCCATGGAAGCCCATTTCATGAAGCTCCCGACGAACAGTTCTTGTGCTGACGTTGCTTCCAGAGGCAGTTTGGTAGTAAGTGTTGCAACCGAGGACAAATTTTTCTCGCTTCAGAACTCACCGGTCCCGTTATGTGAGCTTGTGTGTCCTACCACTTCATGGCTAAGCCGTTGTTGCTCCTAGACGTTTCCACTTCACAATAACAGCACTTACAGTTGACTGGGGCAGCTCGAGCAGGGCAGACATTTTACAAACTGACTTGTTGGAAAGGTGCCATCCTATGACAGTGACGTTGAAAGTCACAGCTCTTCAGTAAGGCCATTCTACTGCCGATGTTTGTCTATGGAGATTGCATGGCTGTGTGCTCAATTTTATACACCTGTCAGCAACAGGTGTGGCTGAAATAGCCGAAACCACTAATTTGAAGGGGTGTCCACATACATACACTATATATATATATACACAAACACACAAAAGTATCTAATATCTGTTATCCTAAGTAATGTTATTTCTCTGCACCATTTGTCATTGACAGCCTCTACATTTACCTGCTTATTCCCTGACGTTGTCCATGTCTTTTACAGATGCCCTCTTTATACATCCATAAACTGATTACATATTGCCCACTTCCTCACCAGATAGTGGCAAAACAAATAATTTCACTCAACTTTTTTAAAAAGGGTCGTGGACATTTACAGATCATAGTCTTAGCCCAAAACGATTGACTGTTTCAGCATCTACAAAGTAGCAAATATTTAAAAGGGCAATGACTTGTGACTGAGTATATATTTATTAACATTCCAAAACAATACATTATAGGCCTGCTAAATTAACTCACATCTAGCATAAAAAAACTATTAGAAACAAAATGAATTCTGTATTTATTTTAGAAAATGAAGCAAAAATTGGATGACTTGGTGAAGGTGTGGTAGAGAGAAGCGATCCGTTTTCCTCCCCCTCCATCTGTGGTGCTCGTTCAACATAGCATTGGAGAGTCCTGTGAACATCAACAGTCATGAACATGTCATTCTGAACATCATCTTCCTAATTGAGAACTTTGACATATTGGCATAATATATGACATTTGATGGGCAACAGCATCACCCCCATAAAGTCTATCAGTGGAGGCTGTTGAGGGGAGGACGGCTCACAGTAATGGATTCAATGAAATGGTATCAACCACATGGAAATCACATTTGCTACCATTCCAGCCATTTTTATGAGCCATCCTCCCCTCAGCAGCCTCCACTGAAGTCTATATACATGTTTAAAGATTTTCAGTCAAGCATGTTGCTATGATGTGTTGAAGCTGTTGTTGACAAATGGGGGGGATTAGTGAGAGCATGCCTAAGTACACACAGTACACCAGATAAGAAAAGATGACCCTAGCCCCCAGCACAAACTATTGCAGCATAATTACTGGTGACTGAGACAAAGGGGTTGTTCAACGGACAGGGCCAACCAGGAAGGAGCTTAGATCTTGTATGGAGAAAAAGAAAACACATACTATATGATGCAATAAACATTAGTAAATTAGTTTAGCTGTGGCAGCTAATGACACAGTCATGACACTGGTGGTAGAGCTGTATGTCCCATCCACCCGCTCAGGATGTCTTTCTCCCTGAGCCCATCGACGGCAGCTCTCATGTGTACGGTCCATCGGTGGTCAGCACAGGGAGAAGCTGTCAGAGGCAGAGGTGTGTTTGGCAGATCTGAAAGAGGCACAATGTTATTTTAATGAGTTTAGTCTACTTGACAATTCAACAGAATTCAATCTTCATGCGAATTAACTGTATAGCATGAGACAGATAGCAACACAGTGCAATTAGATTAAAAACGATGGAATATAATACAGATCTAGTTCATCCCTGAGCTGACTAGTTGAAAAATCTGATGTGCCCTTTAGTGCAAGGCACTTTACTAAATGACTAAAATGTTAATGTAAAACAATAACTAGCTAGCAATGACTGCTGCGCTACTCGCGAGCCCAGGTAAAGCAGCTCAATTAGCAAGCCAAAAAAAGTACATCTTCAAATTTGTTTAACATTGAAATCAACATATAATCCGAGAGATTTTACTTTAACTCTGTAGAAGATTGCTCTCGTCTCGTCTGGGCACTGCATCAGCCTCTGCAGCAGCTGCACACCTGGTCTAGATTCTACTGTTCTCCTCAAAACATTAGCTAGCCAACTTAAACGAATGTTAGTTACAACCAAATGACAACTACATAGACATTTTGCTGTTACACAACGTAATTACAACCATAAATTACAGGCTAGCCAGAAGGCTCTAATTCTAGCTAGCTAACCCCAGCCAAGAACCAACAAGGCGGGTTCAGGCAACGCCCAGCACGCATAGCCGCGGGAAGTAGTTTGGGGTGGGGTGCTACAATTCGTTAAAAACATTTTTTGGGGGGGTGCAGTTGGGGAAAAAATGACAGCACCAGTAAAGGCCCAGTGCACTACTTTTGTGAAAGTAGTCTGATAATTATCTGTACAAAAACAGTTAATCTGATAATAGTTGTGGAATATAAAAATAGTTGCTTGATATACACTACCGTTTAAAAGTTTAGGGTCACTTAGAAATATCCTTGTTTTTGAAAGAAAAGCATATTTCTTGTCCATTAAAATAACATCAAATTGATCAGAAATACAGTGCAGGCATTGTTAATGTTGTAAATTACTATTGTAGCTGGAAATGGCAGATTTTTATGGAATATCTACATAGGTGTACAGAAGCCCATTATCAGCAACCATCACTCCTGTGTTCCAATGGCACAGTGTGTTAGCTAATCCAAGTTTATAATTTTAAAAGGCTAATTGATCATGAGAAAACCCTTTTGCAATTATGTTAGCACAGCTGAACACTGTTTCCACTTCACAATAACAGCACTTACAGTTGACTGGGGCAGCTTTAGAAGGGCAGAAATTTGACAAACTGACTTGTGGAAAGATAACATCATATGACGATGCCACGTTGAAAGTCACAGCTCTTCAGTAAAGGCCTTTCTACTGCCAATGTTTGTCTATGGAGATTGCATGGCTGCGGGCTTGATTTTATACACCTGTCAGCAATAGGTGTGGATGAAATACCCGAAACCACTCATTTGAAAGTGGTGTCCACGAACTTTCGTATATATACAGTTGAAGTCGGAAGTTTACATACACCTTAGCCAAATACATTTAAACTCAGTTTCACAATTCCTGACATTTAATCCTAGTAAAAATTCCCTGTCTTAGGTCAGTTAGGATCACCACTTTATTTTAAGAATGTGAAATGTCAGAATAATAGTAGAGAGAATGATTTATTTCAGCTTTTATTTCTTTCATCACATTCCCAGTAGGTCAGAAGTTTACATACATTCAATTAGTATTTGGTAGCATTGCCTTTAAATTGTTTAACTTGGGTCAAACGTTTTGGGTAGCCTTCCACAAGCTTCCCACAATAAGTTGGGTGAATTTTGGCCCATTCCTTCTGACAGGCGCTGATGTAACTGAGTCAGGTTTGTAGGCCTCCTTGCTCGCACACACTTTTTCAGTTCTGCCCACACATTTTATATAGGATCGAGGTCAGTGCTTTGTGACAGTCACTCCAATACCTTGACTTTGTTGACCTTAAGCCATTTTGCCACAACTTTGGAAGTATGCTTGTGGTCATTGTCCATTTGGAAGACCCATTTGCGACCAAGCTTTAACTTCTTGACTGATGTCTTGAGATGTTGCTTCAATATATCCACATAATTTTCCATTCTCATGATGCCGTCTATTTTGTGATGTGCACCAGTCCTCCTGCAAACAAAGCACCCACACAATATGATGCTGCCACCCCCATGCTTCACGGTTGGGATGGTGTTCTTCGGCTTGCAAGCCTCTCCCTTTTTCCTCCAAACATAACGATGGTCATTATATGGCCAAACAGTTCTATTTTTGTTTCATCAGACCATAGGACATTTCTCCAAAGAGTACGATCTTTGTCCCCATGTGCAGTTGCAAACTGTAGTCTGGCTTTTTTATGGAGGTTTTGGAGCAGTGGCTTCTTCCTTGCTGAGCGGGCTTTCAGGTTATTTCGATATAGGACTCGTTTTACTGTGGATATAGATACTTTTGAACCTGTTTCCTCCAGCATCTTCACAAGGTCCTTTGCTGTTGTTCTGGGATGGATTTGCACTTTTCGCACCAAATTACATTCATCTCTAGGAGACAGAACGTGTCTCCCTCCTGAGCGGTATGATGGCTGTGTGGTCCCGTGGTGTTTATACTTGCGTACTATTTTTTGTACAGATGAACGTGGTACCTTCAGGCGTTTGGAAATTGCTCCAAAGGATGAACCAGACTTGTGGAGGTCTAAAATTATTTTTTCTGAGGTCTTGGCTGATTTCTTTAGATTTTACCATGATGTCAAGCAAAGAGGCACTGAGTTTGAAGGTAAGGCCTTGAAATACATCCACAGATACACCCCCAATTGACTCAAATGATGTAAATTATTCTATCAGAAGCTTCTAAAGCCGTGACATTTTCTGGAATTTTCAAAGCTGTTTAAAGGCACAGTCAACTTAGTGTATGTAAACTTCTGACCCACTGGAATTGTGATACAGTGATTGTAAGTCAAATAATATGTCTGTAAACAATTGTTGGAAAAATTACTTGTGGCATGCACACAGTAGATGTACTAACCGATTTGCCAAAACTGTCACGTTCTGACCTTTATTTCCTTTGTTGTGTCTTTATTTAGTATGGTCAGGGCGTGAGTTGGGGTGGGCAGTCTAGTTTTGTATTTCTATGTTTTTCCTATTTCTGTGTTTGGCCTGATATGGTTCTCAATCAGAGGCAGGTGTTTTGTGTTGTCTCTGATTGGGAACCATATTTAGGTAGCCTGTTTTGTGTTGGGTTTTGGTGGGTGTTTGTCTTCAGTCTTTGTGTGTCTGCACCAGATAGAACTGTTTCGGTTTTCACGTTTTGTTGTTTTGTATTTTTGGAAGTGTTCAGTTTATTGTCTTTTATTAAACATGATGAACACTAATCACGCTGCGCTTTGGTCCTCTCCTTCTTCCACAGAAGAAAACTGTTACAAAAACTATAGTTTGTTAACAAGAAATTTGTGGAATGGTTGAAAAACGAGTTAATGACTCCAACCTAAGTGTTTGTAAACTTCCGACTTCAACTGTATGTTAGCACAGCTGAAAACTGTGTACTGATTAAAGAAGCAATAAAACAGGTCTTCTTTAGACTAGTTGAGTATCTGGAGCATCAGCATTTGCGGGTTTGATTACAGGCTCAAAATGGCCAGAAACAAAGAACTTTCTTCTGAAACTCGTCAGTCTATTCTTGGTCTGAGAAATTAAGGCTATTCCATGCGAGAAATTGCCAAGAAACTGAAGATCTCGTACAACGCTGTGTACTACTCTCTACAAAGAACAGCGCAAACTGTCTCTAACCAGAATAAAAAGAGGAGTGGGAGGCCCCGGTGCACAACTAAGCAAGAGGACAAGTACATTACAGTGTCTAGTTTGAGAAACCGACGCCTCACAAGTCCTCAACTGGCAGCTTCATTAAATAGTACCCGCAAAACACCTGTCTCAACTGTCTCAACGTCAACAGTGAAGAGGCGACTCTGGGATGCTGGCCTTCTAGGCAGAGTTGCAAAGAAAAAAAGCAGTGTGTCAATAAGCAGTGCGGCTTGGCGGGTCGTGTTTCAGAGGACGCATGGCTCTCAACCTTCTAGTCTGTACGGGAGTTGCAGCGATGGGACAAGACTGTAACTACCAATTGGATATCGCGAAATTGTGGCAAGTTTTTTTTTTTTTTTTAATAATGAGGCAAAAGTTAAAATGGTGACAGGACAGTTGCCACTCCTTTGCAGGTCTTTCATGCCTGCTGTACCGGTCTCCTTGCAGGTCTCACAATGGAGCTCTGGCAATGCCAGATTATAACGACCTAAAAGTGAGGATTGGGTCAGTAAAGTTGATTGGTTTAAAATTCAAACATATTGTAATAAGACAAACTTAATAAAGGTATACTGCATCCTTAGTATCCATGGTTACAAGTGCAACAGATCTGCCAGGGCAAACCATAATTGCTGGTTGTGGACACAGACAAAAACGTTGCAGGATCTCTACAGGCAGAAGACGAGCTAACTAAAAACATCAGATATCCGAATACAATTAATGACAAAGGATATTCAACACCAAATGACATTCAACATGCAAGGAAGGTAAGTAGAATTAGTGATCTTTAAAACACTAAAAAGTTACCAAGTTGGTTTGGATCAAATCCAAATCAAATCTTAATTGGCACATGCGCCTAATACAACCGTGAAATGCTTACAAGTCCTTAACCAGCAATGCAGTTCAGGGCTGCCGTCAATGGCTGATGCCTGCAGAAGGAGGCAGTGGCTGTAGGAAGCCTTTCATCATGGCATCCCGATTGTGGAACACAAAAAGAGAATGCCTGGCTGTGTCAAAATCGGCACCAAAGAAGGGACACGGATGGCGGCCGCTACAGTGCAAGACAGCTGGTTTAGTACCACACTGTTGCCAGTTGTCAATGAGATATAGTCTCGCCTCCCTCAGCCTTTCTGAAGTAATTTGGTGTCTGCTAGCCCAGTCTGATGAGGCTGTGAGCGATGGTGGCGAGACGTCGTCGTGGACATCGGAAGTCTCAAAGACCTCCTGGAGTAGAGCATTTGTCCAAGAAATAGCCGCAAGATTAAGAAAGCATTTAAAAGTGCCAAATGTAGGTATTATGCACTTGAATAATCACGCGACTAATTAAAAGCAAACACAACATAAACATCCATCTTTGCATCTACCACACAGCTGCTATTCAAACAAATGAAATAAAATGTGTTATGCACTGCAAATTAAGTCTACTGTAACTACTGTTGGACACGGCTAAACTTTGAACATTGAGATATTAAATCAATTACAGAGAAGAAGCCTCGAATAGAAGGGGTGAAAGAGACTGGGTTTTAATGTCAGAAGTTAATGGTTCTCTTTAGGAAGACAAATAGCTTTGGAATGTGTTTATTCGGCCCTAATCTATGGATTTCGCATGACTGCAAATACAGATATGCATGTGTTGGTCACAGATACCTTAACAGAGCCTCACAACGGGCCTCATGATCTCGTCATAGTATTTCTGTGCATTGAAATTGCGATCAATATAATGCAATTATGTTTGTTGTCCGTAGCTTATGCCTACCCTTGCCAAAACCCCATAGCCACCATTGGGCACTGTTTACAACGTTGACGTCAGCAAACCGCTCACACACACGACGCCAAACACGTGGTCTGCGGTTGTGAGGCCGGTTGGACGTACTGCCAAATTCTCTAAAACGACGTTGGAGGTGGCTTATGGTAGAGAAATTAACATTAAATTCTCTGGCAACAGCTCTGGTGGGCATTCCTGCAGTTTCTCCGATCTTTCATTTCAGCACAAGAAACATGGGACCAACACTTCACATGTTGCGTTTATATTCTTGTTCAGTGTACATACCAACTGCCTTGGGAACATTGGTCCACTCGGTGGTATTGCAAGGATCTGTAAATAAAACAAGACAAAAAGTTAAATGTCAGAATTAAAAAGTCAAAATGTAACTTTTTTACTAGTGTGCATCCAGATTGCGTCGTAATTGGCTGAAAGTGAGTCTGTTCAAATGTACTGTACACTTGAGGACCAAAGGACTGCTGGCTCTCATTGTCTCCGTCTAATCAGGAAAATGAAACACCGGGTATGTGGACTGACCAATCAGTGAGCTTTACATCGAGGCAGATTGAATAGCTGGACTAGGGGTTGTTCCTAGATCCGGCCCATCTCTAAAGCCTTCTTCACACTGCAGACCTTAATGCACAAATCAGTTTAGTTTTTTAAAGTTACAAGTGACCAAATCAGATTTGTGTGTGCTCAGACAGCAGTCATTTGCTGACATGGCTACACTAGTTGTCATAGTAACAACGGGTGTGTGTGCAGTGGTGTAGGCTGGTGTTGGTGCTCATGCTTCCTATCACTCACAAGTTATGTAGCAAGCGATGGTGACAATGCCTGCCATGGACGTTTCCCAGTTGCTTTGAATGTTACAAATCATAGTGTAAGAACACTTAAATAAGATGGTCCCACTTTCAAAACAAGTCATTTTTGGCTAGCCACAGCAGTCAACTAGCTTAGGGTTTCCCAAACTCTGCCCTGCGACTCATCCTGGGTGCACATTGTTTTGTTTGCCCTAGCACTACACAGCTGATTCAAACAACCAACTCATCACCAAGCTTTGAATATTTGATCACCTGTGTAATGTTTGACTGAAATATCACATTAATACACACTAGACATGGCAAAATGTATAGAATTGCAAGAAGAAAAAAAAGATCTCCACCAACAAGAGGGGTCTGAACAGTTTGTATCATGAACAGTGCTTGTGCCCATAGAAAGAGACGTTACGCAGGATGTTCCCCAATGCTGGAAGCCGGGGGGCCTGAGTGAAAAGGTTAGGGAACACCTGCTCTACAGCAAAAATGGGCGAACATTGTAGCTGCTGTTTTGGTGTCTAGCCAGTAGATGGCAGGAGAAGTTTTTCGTTTCAGGGTTTCCAGCAACAAGAAAGTTGGCGTGGGGAGGGTTGTCAGGTTTCAGCTCCTTACCCCACATTGATGGCAAACATATGTCTACCGAGTACAGATTGTGATGGCTGGCAGATAAGTTGATCAGGCTGTGTACCTTGGTTAATGTCCCCCTGAATCTCTGCGATGGAACACGGGCACCTCTCATGTCTAGGACTCCCTCCCTGTTCTCCCTCTACCGCCAGCTACCACCTCTAGTACTCTAGCTGGACTTCTGCTCTGTCTGACTGCCCATGGGCAATGGATTAATAGATAACTTGAGTCACTTTTGCTCCCCCCCCCTTGCCCCTCATTGACCCCCCCCCCACCCCCTCTCATTTCTCTCTCCGTCTGTCTCTCTACTGATCATACTTGCATAACGTGGTGCAGTGAGGTGTTCGGAGTCACTTTGATACAAGGGGAGATTGCTCTTATTACCAGCTGAGCACATGAAACAACACAATGCTACCAAGGTGCATAAACATGAGAAAAGAAAGTGCTGTATTCTGTTACAGCAGGAGAAAGAGAGAGAATGGAGAGGGATCAATAAGGGATACGAGCGGGAGTGAAAGTGACTATGTACAGTTGATATCTGGGTAGTTAATATCTTTGTACAGTGTATTACAAATTGATGTATAATGTCTACAACACAATGTCAGATATATAGACAGGTTTAATTTACACAAATGCATGTGCTACAATTGTGCACTTAAGCAGGTTACAATGAAGAAAACTGAATTGCAGGTTACATAAGAACACGGACATGATTAAAAACAGAAACATCTACCTCATCTAGTGTCCATTTAACAGCGTAAATAATGGTATTGAGCTTTTAATGTAGAGAGAGATTAGAATTACTGAAGCCACAGAGTGAAATAATTTTAAAACAAGTCTTATAAAAAGAAAATTTGCTAGACCAATAGAACAGTTCAGTTTAAAAACATTCTTGCATGATGGCATCAAAGCCTTAACTTGATCCCGTTTCCACTCGTGCATTCCACAGTATAACTTCCACACGACTAATTAGCATACTTTTAATCGCTGTAAATTTGACATGACACGGAATTGTCAATACAATGAATAGAGCCAGCATAGACAATACAATGCCACAAAAAAAGGTGCATAAATGAAAGAATAAAGTGCTTTGAGGGTGTGGGTAGCCTGGGCACTGGGTACCAGTCTGTCTGTGCTAACATTCAACCGAGAGAGATGGCGAGAGAGAGATGCTGAGTCCAGTTGGTCGGTGGTTTGGCAATGAATGGGGATCCAATCTTCCTTCTCAATGGAAGACTGTCAGAAGTACCTTGTTGTTCATAGTTGTTAAGTGAAGGAGAACGTGAGTGAGTTTACCGATGCTACACAGTATCCAGGGTCATATCTTTTAGTGCACACGTTTGTCTGTTTTCTTCTGTTTGGTGTCTTATGATTTTTATTTTTTTATTTCACCTTTATTTAACCAGGTAGGCAAGTTGAGAACAAGTTCTCATTTACAACTGTGACCTGGCCAAGATAAAGCAAAGCAGTTCGACACATACAACACAGAGTTACACATGGAGTAAAACAAACATACAGTCAATAATACAGTAGAAAAATAAGTCTACATACAATGTGAGCAAATGAGGTGAGATAAGGGAGGTAAAGGCAAAAAAAGGCCATGGTGGCGAAGTAAATATAATATAGCAAGTAAAACACTGGAATTGCAGTGGAAGAATGTGCAAAGTAGAGATAGAAATAATGGGGTGCAAAGGAGCAAAATAAATAAATACAGTAGGGGACAGGTAGTTGTTTGGGCTAAATTATAGATGGGCTATGTACAGGTGCAGTAATCTGTGAGCTGCTCTGACAGCTGGTGCTTAAAGCTAGTGAGGGAGATACAGTGGGGCAAAAACGTATTTAGTCAGCCACCAATTGTACAAGTTCTCCCACTTAAAAAGATGAGAGAGGCCTGTAATTTTCATCATAGGTACACTTCAACTATGACAGACAAAATGAGAAAAACAATTCTAGAAAATCACATTGTAGGATTTTTAATGAATTTATTTGCAAATGATGGTGGAAAATAAGTATTTGGTCAATAACAAAAGTTTATCTCAATACTTTGTTATATACCCTTTGTTGGCAATGACAGAGGTCAAACGTTTTCTGTAAGTCTTCACAAGGTTTTCACACACTGTTGCTGGTATTTTGGCCCATTCCTCCATGCAGATCTCCTCTAGAGCAATGATGTTTTGGGGCTGTTGCTGGGCAACACGGACTTTCAACTCCCTCCAAAGATTTTCTATGGGGTTGAGATCTGGAGACTGGCTAGGCCACTCCAGGACATTGAAATGCTTCTTACGAAGCCACTCCTTCGTTGCCCGGGCGGTGTGTTTGGGATCATTGTCATGCTGAAAGACCCAGCCACGTTTCATCTTCAATGCCCTTGCTGATGGAAGGAGGTTTTCACTCAAAATCTCGCGATACATGGCCCCATTCATTCTGTCCTTTATACGGATCAGTCGTCCTGGTCCCTTTGCAGAAAAACAGCCCCAAAGCATGATGTTTCCACCCCATGCTTCACAGTAGGTATGGTGTTCTTTGGATGCAACTCAGCATTCTTTGTCCTCCAAACACGACGAGTTGAGTTTTTACCAAAAAGTTCTATTTTGGTTTCATCTGACCATATGACATTCTCCCAATCTTCTTCTGGATCATCCAAATGCTCTCTAGCAAACTTCAGATGGGCCTGGACATGTACTGGCTTAAGCAGGGGGACACGTCTGGCACTGCAGGATTTGAGTCCCGGCGTAGTATGTTACTGATGGTAGGCTTTGTTACTTTGGTCCCAGCTCTCTGCAGGTCATTCACTAGGTCCCCCCGTGTGGTTCTGGAATTTTTGCTCACTGTTCTTGTGATCATTTTGACCCCACGGGGTGAGATCTTGCGTGGAGCCCCAGATCGAGGGAGATTATCAGTGGTCTTGTATGTCTTCCATTTCCTAATAATTGCTCCCACAGTTGATTTCTTCAAACCAAGCTGCTTACCTATTGCAGATTCAGTCTTCCCAGCCTGGTGCAGATCTACAATTTTGTTTCTGGTGTCCTTTGACAGCTCGTTGGTCTTGGCCATAGTGGAGTTTGGAGTGTGACTGTTTGAGGTTGTGGACAGGTGTCTTTTATACTGATAACAAGTTCAAACAGGTGCCATTAATACAGGTAACGAGTGGAGGACAGAGGAGCCTCTTAAAGAAAAAGTTACAGGTCTGAGAGACATAAATCTTGCTTGTTTGTAGGTGACCAAATACTTATTTTCCACCATAATTTGCAAATAAATTCATAAAAAATCCTACAATGTGATTTTCTGGATTTTTTCCCCCTCATTTTGTCTGTCATAGTTGAAGTGTACCTATGATGAAAATTACAAGCCTCTCTCATCATTTTAAGTGGGAGAACTTGCACAATTGGTGGCTGACTAAATACTTTTTTGCCCCACTGGATAAGTGTTTCCAGTTTCAGAGATTTTTGTAGTTCGTTCCAGTCATTGGCAGCAGAGAACTGGAAGGAGAGGCGGCCAAAGGAAGAATTGGTTTTGGGGGTGACAAGAGAGATTTAACTGCTGGAGCACGTGCTACAGGTGGGTGCTGCTATGGTGACCAGCGAGCTGAGATAAGGGGGGACTTTACCTAGCAGGGTCTTGTAGATGACCTGGAGCCAGTGGGTTTGGCGACGAGTATGAAGCGAGGGCCAGCCAACGAGAGCGTACAGCTCGCAGTGGTGGGTAGTAGCATAATATTAGTAGCTAAGTGGTATACAGTATATAAATAGTATAATATTAGTAGCTAATTGGTATACAGTATGTTACTGGTGTAATATTAGTAGCTAAGTGGTATACAGTATATAAATAGTATAATATTAGTAGCTAAGTGGTATACAGTATATAAATAGTATAATATTAGTAGCTAAGTGGTATACAGTATATAAATAGTATAATATTAGTAGCTAAGTGGTATACAGTATATAAATAGTATAATATTAGTAGCTAAGTGGTATACAGTATATAAATAGTATAATATTAGTAGCTAAGTGGTATACAGTATATAAATAGTATGTTTATAGATATATGTATAGATTTAACATTGGATTTGAGATGTTTCATGTGAGTCTGGAAGGAGAGTTTACAGTCTAACCAGACACCTAGGTATTTGTAGTTGTCCACATATTCTAAGTCAGAACCGTCCAGAGTAGTGATGTTGGACGGGTGGGCAGGTGCAGGCAGCAATCGGTTGAAGAGCATGCATTTAGTTTTACTTGTATTTAAGAGCCATTGGAGGCCACGGAAGGAGAGTTGTATGGCATTGAAGCTTGTCTGGAGGGTTGTTTAACACAGTGTCCAAAGAAGGGCCAGAAGGATACAGAATGGTGTCGTCTGCGTAGAGGTGGATCAGAGACTCACCAGCAGCAAGAGCGACATCATTGATGTATACAGAGAAGAGAGTCGGTCCAAGAATTGAACCCTGTGGCACCCCATAGAGACTGCCAGAGGCCCGGACAACAGACCCTCCGATTTGACACACTGAACTCTATCAGAGAAGTAGTTGTGAACCAGGCGAGGCAATCATTTGAGAAACCAAGGCTGTCAAGTCTGCCGATGAGGATGTGGTGATTGACAGAGTCGAAAGCCTAGGCCAGGTCAATGAATACGGCTGCACAGAATTGTTTCTTATCGATGGCGGTTAAGATATCGTTTAGGACCTTGAGCGTGGCTGAGGTGCACCCATGACCAGCTCTGAAACCAGATTGCATAGCGGAGAAGGTATGGTGGGATTCGAAATGGTCGGTAATCTGTTTGATGACTTGGCTTTCGAAGACCTTAGAAAGGCAGGGTAGGATAGATATAGGTCTGGAGCAGTTTGGGTCAAGAGTGTCCCCCCCTTTGAAGAGGGGGATGACCGCAGCTGCTTTCCAATCTTTGGGAATCTCGGACGACACGAAAGAGAGGTTGAACAGGCTAGCAATAGGGGTGGCAACAATTTCATCAGATAATTTTAGAAAGAAAGGGTCCAGATTATCTAGCCCGGCTGATTTGTAGGGGTCCAGATTTTGCAGCTCTTTCAGAACATCAGCTGACTGGATTTGGGAGAAGGAGAAATGGGGAAGGTTTGGGCGAGTAGCTGTGGGGGGTGCAGTGCTGTTGACCGGGGTAGGGGTAGCCAGGTGGAAAGCATGGACAGCCGTAGAAAAATGCTTATTGAAATTCTCAATTATAGTGGATTTGTCGGTGGTGACAGTGTTTCCTATCTTCAGGGCAGTGGGCAGCTGGGAGGAGATGTTCTTATTCTCCATGGACTTTACAGTGTCCCAGAACTTTTTTGAGTTTGTGTTGCAGGAAGCAAATTTCTGCTTGAAAAAGCTAGCCTTGGCTTTTCTAACTGCCTGTGTATATTGGTTTCTAGCTTCCCTGAAAAGTTGCATATCACGGGGGCTGTTCGATGCTAATGCAGAACGCCACAGGATGTTTTTGTGTTGATTAAGGGCAGTCAGGTCTGGAGAGAACCAAGGGCTATATCTGTTCCTGGTTCTAAATTTCTTGAATGTGGCATGCTTATTTAAGATGGTGAGGAAGGCATTTAAAAAAAATAACCAGGCATCCTCTACTGACGGGATGAGATCAATAGCCTTCCAGGATACCCCGGCCAGGTCGATTAGAAAGGCCTGCTCGCTGAAGTGTTTCAGGGAGCGTTTGACAGTGATGAGTGGAGGTCGTTTGACCGCTGACCCATTACGGATACAGGCAATGAGGCAGTGATCGCTGAGATCTTGGTTGAAAACAGCAGAGGTGTATTTAGAGGGCAGGTTGGTTAGGATGATATCTATGAGGGTGCCCGTGTTTACGGCTTTGGGGTGGTACCTGGTAGGTTCATTGATAATTTGTGTGAGATTGAGGGCATCAAGCTTAGATTGTAGGATGGCTGGGGTGTTAAGCATGTTCCAGTTTAGGTCACCTAGCAGCACGAGCTCTGAAGATAGATGGGGGGCAATCAGTTCACATATGGTGTCCAGAGCACAGCTGGGGGCAGCGGGTGGTCTATAGCAGGCGGCAACGGTGAGAGACTTGTTTTTAGAGAGGTGGATTTTTAAAAGTAGGAGTTCAAATTGTTTGGGAACAGACCTGGATAGTAGGACAGAACTCTGCAGGCTAATTTTGCAGTAGATTGCAACACCGCCCCCTTTGGCCGTTCTATCTTGACTGAAAACGTTGTAGTTAGGGATGAAAATGTCAGAATTTTTGGTGGTCTTCCTAAGCCAGGATTTAGACACAGCTAAAACATCCGGGTTGGCAGAGTGTGCTAAAGCAGTGAATAAAACAAACTTAGGGAGGAGGATTCTAATGTTAACATGCATGAAACCAAGGCTATTACGGTTACAGAAGTCATCAAAAGAGCGCGCCTGGGGAATAGGAGTGGAGCTAGGCACTGCAGGGCCTGGATTCACCTCTACATCGGAGTAGGATAAGGGTATGGCTAAAAGCTATGAGAATTGGTCGTCTAGAACAGAGAGTAAAGGGACGTTTCTGGGGGAGATAAAATAGCTTCAAGGAATAATGTACAGACAAAGGTATGGTAGGATGTGAATACAGTGGAGATAAACCTAGGTATTGAGTGTTGATGAGAGAGATATTGTCTCTAGAAACATCATTGAAACCAGGTGATGTCATCGCATATGTGGGTAGTGGAACTGAAAGGTTGGATAAGGTATAGTGAGCAGGGCTAGAGGTTCTACAGTGAAATAAGCCAATAAACACTAACCAGAACAGCAATGGACAAGGCATATTGACATTAAGGAGAGGCATGCTTAGTTGAGTGATCATAAGGGTCTAGTGAATAGAGGTTGGTTGGGGTCCCGGCAATTCAGACAACTAGCCGGGCTATCGGTAGCAAGCTAGCATAGGATGGAGGTCTGTTTTTAGCCACCTCGTGCGTTTCCGTCGGTAGATTAGTGGGGTTCCGTGTGGTCGGGGGGATCAATCCAATTGGCAAAATATATATAGTTATAGTGACCCAAGAAAAATTGTCCGATAGACTTATTCAGATAGCAGCCGATAAGACAGCTAACGATTAGCGGGCCCCAGATGAGCGTTCAGGTAACGTCGCGACGGAGGTGCCAGTTGGATAACTCCCTCGGGCAGATAACGTCGGTAGTCAGTCGTGAAGGCCCGGTGGGACTCCGCATTGCCAGTAAAACGGGTCCGGATAGGTGATTGTAACCCAGGAGTGGCTGAATGGAACTCTTCAGCTGGCTAGCTCCGGAATAATTGATGTTTGCTCTGGGATCGACGTAAGCCAATAGTTACACGGGTAGCAGCTAGCTAGCTGCGAAATCAAGGTGTAAATGTCCAGAGCTTGCGGTTGAAATCCGGGGATATGGAGATACATAGGTCCGGTATGTTCTGGTCTGAGTCGCATTCTACAAAAGTGGCGATAGATTATCGAGCTAAAGGAATAGCTGATGACCACAAACCGTGGTTAGCTGAAATACTAACGTTAGCCAGTAAACTGGCTAGCTTCTGGGTAGCTTCAGGTTAGCCTCTGGCTAGCTTCTATTGTGGATTTTCAGATTTGAGGTAAATAATATTTTTTTTTTGTAATTGGTGAGGCGGGTTGCAGGAAAGCGTTTTGAAATTGAGTTTTTGGAAAAGAAAATATATAAAAGATATGCGAAGAAATGTGTAAATACGGGACACGACAAGACGAGGACAAAAGGACGTCTGACTGCTATGCCATCTCGATCATTCGATTTGATGATGACATTTCCCTAAAACAGGCTATAGGCTACATGTGGATTTGGCTACATAAGTATTTGCCAGTAGATTGTCGACTTGATTCATGATGATGACTGCTTGTTTACCTAGCTAGCTAAGATTTTGAGAGTATGATGTTGACATGATCAGTCCAATCAAAGCTACGGTAGATATAACGTGATTTGACGTAATTTTGTCTGTGGCCAATGACCTTGAGCCTTCTTGGATGGGCACTTCTAATGTAAACCAATAGCTCTCCCTGTAGATTTTTCGGTAGTGTAGTATCCCGATGACTGACAAAACACTGAGCCAATCACGGCGCAACGAGAGAACATTACCAACCCTTACTCTCTGTATTATCAGCTTGCTGCCCGAAAGCACCACCGAAAGCACTGACCTAGGCTAAAACAACAACATTTTGAAGCTGCCTTACTCAAGAAAGCAAAACAAAAAAGACCGTGTTTGTATGCGGCTTTATTAACTCAATATATTTTTTACATTGTTTGTAAACTGATATGTGACACGTATTAATGTCAAAATAAAAAACATTGTGTGTAGGGGGGCTAAACACAATGCACTACTTTTGACCACCTATGGGCTCTGGTCAAAATTACTGCACTATGTAAAGGGAACAGGGTGCCATTTGGGACACGGTTGATGAAGCCAGCTGAAATCAATGTCTGCATACCAATTGTCCACCACTCTCCTCATCCAAGCATTGGATAGGTGTAACAGGTTGGGCTCCAAAAATGATGGGTTGCCACTGATTTCAGATGACCCCCAATAATTGAAATAGAAAACGATGCCCCCCTTTGGTATGTTCTATTGAGAACTGTCAGGTGCTTCTACACCGGCAGGTGCTTCTACACCTGCATTGTTTGCTGTTTGGGGTTTTAGGCTGTGTTTCTGTACAGCACTTTGTGACAGCAGCTGATGTAAGAAGGGCTTTATAAATAAATTGGATTGAAATTTGATCTGGGACTTTGTGGTTGGGCTCCAACTGGCATTTACCTGTTTCCTTGTTTAGGTCTACTACTCAAATATATTTTACTTATTAAGTCAAAGACGAAATTAACTGCAATACACTGGCCTCAAATATTGTCTATTAGCATAACTAGGCCATACAGACCCACAGGGGACCCATTGTATAAACAAAAAACGTGTCCAGTGCAACATGCCTAGCTCTGCCCACTGGGGATGGCTTACTGATCGCTCTTTACAATAAGCGCTCATATTGTCATGTTCCAACACCTCGAGTTATACCACCACACCGGCAAAAAAACTAGGCGTCCAGTAGCCCCTAGCCTCAATAAATGCATGGCAATATCAATGACAATAGGCTATTTAGTTCACAACCTATTGTCTGCTTTAGTCATTTGATCAAGTTGATCGCTCAGAGTGATGCTCCTGTCAAAAGCCGCTGGAAACACTTGTATTATAGGCTATAGCTATGACTACGGCATCGTGAATCTACAGAAACAACCGACAGATGGCACGAGATGCACAGTGACTAAATCTTTTCTAGACCCATTCCTTGGAAAATAAAACGCCGCTTCCGTGTTCCACACGTTTCACCTTAGACTAGCCTGCACACAATGCCTGATGGGATATGAGTGCATTTGCCTGACGTCTATGCATTGGCGTTTGTGGTACTACATTTCCCATCAACCACTATTCTTATTTTCTAGTTATCTCAGCTGAGTGATCTGACAGCGCTAGACAGCTTCTCCCCAATCGCTCTGAGCAGCCGGGGAGAGGCGAAGGGCAAAGGAACTGCAGTCATGGAGCAGTTGTAGGGATAACAGGCAAGCCTCTCCTGTCGGAAGAAATCAAGAAACCACAGCTTCATGACCGATAACGCAATACCCAAAGTGTCAACGAGAAACGCAAGACTACCGATCATGCAGTTCAAATACAGAAGAATCTAATCATCTATTCAAACGAAAGGGTTCTCCGCGATCCTTCAAGATTGGACCCGCTCGAAGCCGTCTCATCCCCTTCGTCGTTCGTCGTAGGATTAGCTGGCCAAGGTTGATCCATCACCAACATCCACAGTATGTCGGTGGAGGAGCAGCGCTATTCTGAAACGATGCTCGTGCTAGAGGCCGAACCGGAGTGTCTGCGAGCCGAGGTAGAGCGCCTTTCCCGGGAGCTGAGTGAGACCACCCACGAGAAGATCCAGGCGGCGGAGTACGGGCTGGCGGTGCTGGAGGAGAAGCAGCAGCTTAAACAGCAGTATGACGACCTGGAGATCGAATACGAGACCGTGCGCCAGGAACTGGACATGCTCAAAGAGGTATGTTGTAGTCTTTTAACGGTGTGTACTTGCTGTATGAAATTGAAATATACATTTAAACTGCTATAAAATGCCATACATTTTATATTTGTGTGTGGGGTGGGGGGTGATGAAGAACTTGTTACTTTGCCTTATGTTCTATCAATGATTCCCCTCTCAAGGTGAATTTATATTATTGCAATACTACCCCTTCTAGCTATAGGCTTCGTAATATATTGCTAAGCTGCTGTGGAATTAGCTTTTTCTAATTTAAGATATTGGGGTTCGAGACAAATGCGTTCTGTTTTTCCATGCCCATACAGTTGTGCATTTGCTGTGGGATTTGAAATGTAAACTCAAATATACTGAACAAAAAATATAAACGCAACATCTAACAATTTCAAAGATTTTACTGAGTTACAGTTGAAATATAATCAGTCAATTGAAATAAATGCATTAGGCCCTATTCTATGGATTTCACATGACTGGGAATACAGATATGCATATGTTGGTCACAAAAAAGGTAGGACCGTGGATCAGAAAACCAGGTCGGTATCTGGTGTGACCACCATTTGCATCATGCAGCGCGACACATATCCTTTGCATAGAGTTTATCAGACGGTTGATTGTGGCCTGTGGAATGTTGTAATTTTCAGCTTCCGGGAGTTGCGTACAGATATTTGCGACATGGAGCTGTGCATTATCATGCTAAAACATAAGGTGATGTCGGCGGATGAATAGCACCACAATGGGCCTCAGAATCTCGTCACGGTATCTGTGCGTTCAAATTGCCATCGATAAAAAGCAAATTGTGGTCATTGTCCGTAGTTTATGCCTGCCCAACACCATAACCCCACCACCTCGGTTGGACTTTCTGCCAAATTCTCTAAAACGACACTGGAGGTGTTTATGGAAGACAAATTAACATTAAATTATCTGGACATTCCTGCAGTTAGCATGCCAATTGCACGCTCTATCAAAACTTGTGTGACAAAACTGCACATTTTAGTGTGTCTTTTTATTGTCCCCAGCACAAGGTGCACCTGTGTAATTGTCATGCTGTTTAATCAGCTTCTTGATATACCACACCTTTCAGGGGGATGGATTATATTGGCAAATGAGAAATGCTGACTAACAGGGCTGTAAACATGTTTGTGGACATAATTTGAGAGAAATAAGCTTTAGTGCTTATGAAAAATTTCTGGAATATTTTATTTCAGCTCATGAAACATGGGACCAACACTTTACATGTTGTGTTTATATTTTTGTTCAGTGTATGTTGCGCTGCTGAAATATTATAGGCTTACTCCAATGAGGATGAAGATGAGTTATCTGACATGCGGAACATTCTATCTTCACTAATGTATCTGAGTAATGGTTATCCGCTGCCACCCTGTTTATTAATGTGTAACTGATTAAAAAAAGTGGACATTCACTCAATTGCTTTTGGTTGATATCGTTTTATCCCTCATTTTAAACACACATAAGTCCTCTCTAATGCAAATTTTGACAATACTCTTAGTAAAGCAGTCTCTCAAACCAGAGGACCTTATTTATCTGGTATTTCCAGTCTGGTTTGAAAAGAGGCGGGCATGTGGTTTTTGAATTTTGAAAGTTCCCGCCTGAAAAAGAGGAAGGATGAGTAACCTACTCACAGAGGAAACAAAATGAGTTTTGACCATTCAGGAATGGGAGGAATGTTGACTGTTAGTTAGGGCTGGGAGACAGGATAAAGGACTGGCCTGTATTTCCAAACTGTGAAAACCCCTTTCCCACTTAAATGTAACACGCCAGTCCTAGTTCTACCTTCCTTTTCCTGGCAGAGGTTTCAGCAGCCTTGTGATTTTGATTCGGAAAGAAGGAGAGTGGGGTAAGAAGTAGCATAGGGAGTCAGAGTGAACTGCTGCAGCTGCTGAACAGCTTACGTGTCCCAGAGCAGTTTGGTAGAAAAGGGGCATGTCCTTTTTTGCACTGAGATTTCTCCCCAGAGATTCACTGCATGGCCTGGATGAGTCACTTCCTGCTATGTGGAACCTATCTCTGAGATTTTACTTCCCTGTTGCCTCCCACATGACTAGAACAGACCAATCATCATGGCTCAGTGGGCTGGGTACCCTATGATGACAGCTCCCTTGGGTCTGTAAATATGTGAGTGGGATGAGGAATGAGGCAGAGAGAGAGAGAGAGAGGAGGGAGGTGGAGAAAAAGGGAGAGGAACCCTTGGCTGAACAGATATAACACACTAAAAGCTTAGGGCAATAAATACATTGTTGCTCTCTGTCGTCCCTTTCCTCTGTCTCTTCTCCCTCTTTCTCCCCCTCACTATTGCATCTCTCTCTCTCTCTTTACCGCTCTCTGTGGTTAGTGGCTGGGCTTTTGGAGTGCTTTCTCAGCAGCCTCTGCTCTGTGTTCCCATGCTTTCCTTTGGCCAGTATCTCAGAATAACATGGAAAACTCCTGAATAGAGGAAACGGACTGAAACCGATAGAGCAAGAATAGGGTAAACTGATTGCTTCAAGATAATTATAGGGGTGCTTTTGTTTTTCTTCCACTTTTCGAAGCAGACTATTTGTTTAAAAAAAAAACAGCCTGACTCATTGCATTTTTGTCTGACTTACCAAGTTGGTGATGACTCGTTGGTTCGTCACGGAGAATTGTGTTTTGAATGAACAAATGTCTAACATCCACCGTTTGTTTGAGCAATTCTGGTTTGACGATCATTAAGACTTGTCCACCAGGAAATCAGTTCATTGTTTGTGGGGTTGCCATTTGTGAGAGTATAGTGGATATTGAGATTTCCATAGAGTCATGCCTGGATCCGTTTGCTGTGTGCTAAATTCAATTGATATTTTAATTCATTTGAATGACTGCCCTCGATGCAAAGCCGCAGGAAGTATGGCTCTGGGTGCTGAGGGTCCTGCAGCACCCCCAGAAAGAATAGAAAAAATTCTAAAAATAAACCTTATCTCAGTGGATGATATCCACAGAAAATACAATAATACAATACTATAATAACAAAACATTTCTTCATATTTCATTTTATACAGGATGCCTGAATAGAATAATCTGTAATAGAAGAGGGTGAGATGTTATTCTCAGTATGTAAAATGTAATAAAAATGTATGCACTCTACTGTAAGTCGCTCTGGATAAGAGCGTCTGCTAAATGACTAAAATTTAAATGTAAATGTATTCTTCTGAAACACGCTGTTTGGCCTGTAGAAGTACAGTGCAGATGGCCTGTAGAAGTACAGTGCAGATGGCCTGTAGAAGTACAGTGCACTCATGTCATTAGAGTACTTCAGTCACAATGGGTTGTCTGAATTCAAATGGCTCATTTCTATTGGCCTGCCACTGTGTGCTGAGTTAAGGGAGCACTATTAGCAGCAACTTTGGCGACTGGTAAGATGGTCTCGCTGACTTATACAAAACAGAATGTTGCCTGTCCTTTGTCTCTAGGGGTTGTTAGGACTGTTGGACTACTGTCTAGTCAGGTTAATGTTGGATGACCGTTGTCTCTGGAGATGGTTATTACATAGCTATACCTGGCTACTATTTACAATGGTGAATACCATGTTTGGTTGTCCTTATACTTTGGTTGTCCTCTCAACCTGGGAGATTTACACATCACTGTCTGTCCAACATTGGACCCTGTGTTCGTCTCTCCGTGTGCACATAATTCATATGTGTTGTGTGTTAAAAGGACAGATGTTACTCTTTTGTCCCAATCTGGGTGGGAAAAAGCAGGCCAGAAATCATTGTTGGCATTGAGCAAAGTCCAGTTGCCTTTTAAACTGGAGTAGGTCTAACCCCGGGGGCAGGGAAGGACAAACTGCAGAAGAGGACACACACACACACGCTCGCTAGTCAACACCACTTTGGAGGCAGTGCAATAAATTGGAGAAATTCATCTCTGTGCTGTTGCCTAGTAACAGCACAGATCTTTGCCTTAATTTGAGAATCCGGCATGCTGCCTTCCCAGCAGGTGTTACTACCAGTGTGACTGTAAGTGTGTGACTGAGGCTGCTGCTCTGCAAATTAAGGCTTTACAGCTACCTGCTGCTGCAGAATGGCACACATACAGGGAACCATCAGAGACCATCCATGGATGGAGGCTATTCTATGGATAGATTTGATATGGTATATTCTGAGGATATATTCTGTCTTTCTATATGTCCAGCCACTGATTCCTTACATGTTATTTCCATCTTGTTGTTCCAGATTTTCTAGTAGCCAGTATTCTAGGAATCCTGCCCTGCTACTTGCTAGTCACCCTGACATGCTGCTCCCATACTAACATACTGCCCAGTCATTAGATTCCTACTGTTGGTATATTGTCATTCCTTGGGTCTCTCACCCTCCCCTTACATGTTACTGTAACATAAGGTCACAACCTCTCTGTTTGGCTTTGCTTTGACTCTTGTCATTGTTTCTGAGTGAGTGGACCGTTGGCAAGCCAAGTTTCCCCACCCCCAATCTTACCACACCTTTCAGGGGTAGAGGGTACTGTTTGTTGACTGTTGCTACCCATTGATAGCCCATTTATAGCCAAAATAGCGGCTACGGCTATCTTGGATTATAGTGTCCATCTGTTGGCCTGTTAGACCTACATCCTGGGTCACTTGGCCCCGGGCTCCCCTGGGGTGTCCTAGGGTGCTTCTCAATCATTTAAAATGGATTCCTCTCCTCGTTTCCTTTTTCTTCCTCTCCTTTGTCTCCAATGATAAGATCCTATCAAAACACAAGTTGAACCTGCGGTCAAAGCGTAGGTTTATAAGAGCAGGTTTAGCACAATCCTCCTTAGTCCTATAACGTGATTAGGCTGCTATACTCTCCACCTTATGATGATAAGACTGTGGACTTTAGCCACTTTACCATTAACAGTACAACTTCAAATGACAAGTTAATGATATTATACTACACCTTCACCTTACCAGTTGATGATAGCACAGGTTTACAGACTCGAGCCCCCGCAGCTGTTGTTTATATTCTTCATTTAAACCACTCAGCAAAGACATCATGTGCCACACCTTTCTTGAACTGTTCTTGTGACTCGTGGGAGTCTCCAACCACAGATCCAGGATTAGATTACGCTATCCCCATAGTCTCGTGATGCCATCCTTCCAGGTATTGTTTATCACTGGGCGGGAAATTGAGGTTTCCTCAAAACCCATTGTAACCGTAACTATTACAGGGAAATAAAACAGTGGTTAGGGGTAACTTCACTGAGACTGTGGAATAGCTGTCTTGTTGTGAAATGTTGAGACTGGTGTTATGCAACTAGGATGCAATGTTGCATGTGACAATGTCAAGCAACTGTTGCTGTTACATGTGGCGAGTCTACATCTCCGGGCCTCTCTCAGGCCTGTGGAACCAATTGTCACGAGGTTGACCGGGTGGCCGTAAAGATGACAGCATTCTAAAATGATTGTGGGAGCAGACAACGGGCCCATAGAACATTCCATAGCCTTCTCTTTCCACATCTTTTTCTTTGTTTCTCTCCAATGCTGGACCAATGCTGTTAGTCAACACACACACACACACTACTGTTGTCATGACAAAGGCCAGTGTTCTCTGAGTTCTTGTGACATTGTCGAGAGTGTCAGAGAACACACTATAGCCATTCAGTCACGCCCCATTCCTCTATCCCTCTTTTTCTCGCTCCCTCTCTCTCCAGCAGCTGTGCATCAGGCGGTGGAATTCTCCCTGACAATCGGAGGCTAAAACACAGTCAAGCTCAGAAGAACTGGCCACTCTGTACTCGGCTCGCCGGCCTTTGTGTGCCTAAGCCCGATAGGGTTAACAGGTCTTGGGTGTCAAAGATGAAGGGAGCGTTAAACGCTCCCAGAACACAGAGGAATGACTTCAGGAGAGATTGAGAGCGGTCCCATTGTGGCTGTATTTGTAAGGACTGGTCACTTTTGTCACTTTTTTAAATGCCAGATCGCTAAAGCACATATCTATATGTCCTTTAACAAAGATGTTTGGTGTGACTTTAAACCCCTCCACTGTGCCCGTTGTGTCAAACCCCTAGGACTAGTGCTGTTGCGGTGACCGTATTACCGCCACACCGGCAGTCATGAGTCATGAAGGCAGTCAAATTCCATGTGACTGTTTAGTCACAGTAATTAGGCTTCTCCATGCTCTGATGCTGCTGATAGTCATTAGTAGACTACCAACTTGCTAACTGCCTGGTACTCAGGACTCTATTATCCCTCTAATCACTCTGATATCAATGCAAATGTAATCGAAAATCTAATCAAACACTTGTTGCACAACATTTCTATAGGCTATGCAATTGCGCAAGAAAACAGAGTGATGGCCTCTATTAAAAAGAGGAGGATCCCATCAGCTTTCTATAGGCTAGGCCTACTATATTTATTTCTCAACTTTCCTAATATTAAGAATATATTTAGCACATTGACTATCTTTACAACAGGAGTATAGCCTACCTGGCTGGCATGAAGATGACCCACAGCAACCGAAAGGTTGCCAGATTGAATCCCAGAGGTGACAAATAAAAAATCTGTCGTTCTGCCCCTGAACAAGGCAGTTCACCCACTGTTCCTAGGCCGTCATTGTAAAGAAGAATCTGTTCTTAACTGACTTGCCTAGTTAAATAAAGGTTAAATAAAATAAAATAAAATATTTTTGGATAATTTCACACATATATAATTTAGTACAGTTGAAGTCGGAAGTTTACATACACTTAGGTTGGTGTCATTAAAACTAGTTTTTCAACCACTCCACACATTTCTTGTTAACAAGCTATAGTTTTGGCAAGTCAGTTAGGACATCTACTTTGTGCATTTTTCCAACAATTGTTTACAGACAGATTATTTCATTTATAGGTCACTGTATCACAAATCCAGTGGGTCAGAAGTTTACATACACTAAGTTGACTGTGCCTTTAAACAGCTTGGAAAATTCCAGAAAATGATGTCATGGCTTTAGAAGCTTCTGATAGGCTAATTGACATAATTTGAGTCAATTGGAGGTGTACCTATGGATGTATTTCAAGGCCTACCTTCAAACTCGGTGGCTCTTTGCTTGACATCATGGGAAAATCTAAAGAAATCAGCCAAGACCTAAGAAAATAAATTGTAGACCTCCACAAGTCTGGTTCATCCTTGGGAGCAATTTCCAAACACCTGAAGGTACCACGTTCATCTGTACAAACAATGGTACGCAAGTATAAACACCATGGGACCACGCAGCCGTCATAACACTCAGGAAGGAGACACGTTCTGTCTCCTAGAGATGAATGTACTTTGGTGCGAAAAGTGCAAATCAATCCCAGAACAACAGCAAAGGACCTTGTGAAGATGCTGGAGGAAAGGTGCAAAAGTATCTATATCCACAGTAAAACGAGTCCTATATCGACATAACCTGAAAGGCCGCTCAGCAAGGAAGAAGCCACTGCTCCAAAACAGCCATAAAAAAGCCAGACTACAGTTTGCAACTGCACATGGGGACAAAGATTGTAATTTTTTGAGAAATTTCCTCTGGGCTGATGAAACAGAAATATAACTTTTTGGCCATAATGACCATTGTTATGTTTGGAGGAAAAAGGGGGAGGCTTGCAAGCCGTAGAACACCATCCCAACCGTGAAGCACGGGGGTGGCAGCATCATGTTGTGGGGGTGCTTTGCTGCAGGAGGGACTGGTGCACTTCACAAAATAGATGGCATCATGAGGACGGAAAATTATGTGGATATATTGAAGCAACATCTCAAGACACCAGTCAGGAAGTTAAAGCTTGGTCGCAAATGGGTCTTCCAAATGGACAATGACCACAAGCATACTTCCAAAGTTGTGGCAAAATGGCTTAAGAACAACAAGCCATCACAAAGCCCTGACCTCAATCCTACAGACAATTTGTGGGCAGAACTGAAAAAGTGTGTGTGCGCAAAGGAGGCCTAGAACCCTGACTCAGTTACACCAGCTCTGTCAGGAGGAATGGGCCAAAATTCACCCAACTTATTGTGGGATGCTTGTGGTAGGCTACCTGAAACGTTTGACCCAAGTTAAACAATTTAAAGGCAATGCTACCAAATACTTATTGGGTGTATGTAAACTTCTGACCCACTGGGCATGTGATGAAAGAAATAAAAGCTGATATAAATTATTCTCTCTTCAATTATTCTGACATTTCACATTCTTAAAATAAAGTGGTGCTCCTAACTGACCTAAGACTGGGAATTTTTACTAGGATTAAATGTCAGGAGTTTAAATGTATTTGGCTAAGGTCTATGTAAACTTCCGACTTCAACTGTATATTTAAAGACAAGATTAAATCAAGAATAGTCTGATGGGTGACAATATTAGTATATCACTTGTGAATTATATGTTATCACTTGTGAATTATGCCCAGTTTAAAGCAAGAAACAATGCCTTTTTTTGGTAATTTTTTCAAATCATAGTTGCACACCTCATGTAGCCTAGCCCATAGGCCTATATGTTTTGATAAGGTTTGTATCACAACGAAAGTGGCCAAATAACTTCTTAAAATTAAGCACATTACTCTGCTTTACAAGGGGTGTAGAGTCTAACTGGGATACATAAGCAGCGCGTGAATTTCAAGTTTGGGGAAGATACATTTCACCATAAAAATGCACCTTTATAATAAAAACATTACATGCATTATCGCATTTGCGTTCTCTTTTGATAGTATTGTTTTCCACTAATGGAACATTTGTGCTTATAACCTACTGCCGCGTGCGCATTGTTATCAAGTACTTCTCAAATTGTGAATGAGAGACCGACAAAGTGTGTACAGGTCGGGAAGAAAACGAAAAACTTTTTTCAAATCATCATTAGAGTCGCATCATGCAGCCTTACAATGTATTAAAAATCAAACAACTAAAGTTACACAAATAACTCTAAATTAAGAATATAGGAGGACCTATTTCTTTGTTAACGCTCAACACAGAATAGCCGCATCTGCAGACTCCCTCAGAAATCATTTGGAGAAAATATCCTTTCTATTTTATTCAGCTTTGTTCAATTGAATTTTTCATACTATAAAATAATATAAAATAATGCCACGGAATTATAAGCAAATCCTGTCTTCTAAATGAATTAGTGTACCCAACAGCCATTTGGCGTAGCCAGATCAGGACCTAACATAAGGACAACTCATAGTATGCTATTCTGTTCTTCTGAAATAGACTACATTTTCTTCATATCATGTTTCTTTAGACCTATCTAAAATAAGTAATGGATTTATTGTGAAGGTGTAGACTATATTACATGGCTTTATTAGACTTTTAAAATGTAGATGTTCCAAAGGTCTGCATCAGTGGCTTGTGTGGAAGCTTTGAGATGCTAAATGTGTTTATGTTAATCACCGGTCAATTACCGTGAAACCGTCAGTTATTTGCTTGACAATCACGGGCTGACAAAATTCCGTGAATGCCACAGCGCTACCTATTGGATGCCTTTTTAAAAATAGGATAACACAGTCCATTTTCTCCCTTGTAAGGGAAGAGATGTCCTAAAGTCATCCTCAGCTTGATTGTTGTAGTCCCACGGATGGATTGGTCTCTAGTAGGGGGGGTGTTTGTTTGGAGTGTTTGCCCCAATATGGAGCTCTGAAAGTGGGGTTGGTCAGTGATTGGCAGGGCCTCCCTCCCTGGAGCCACCAGACCATGTGTGGTTGATATGGATGCTTCTCTAAACTATGTACTTTGGGATCCCCACACCCCCTGCCCATATTGTGTTAGAGGGTATTTTAACCGTTCCTTTCATCTCTGGCGGCCCTGTTCCGGACACCCGCTCCGCAATTAAGGGGTAATCTTTTCTAAATGGCACTAAATAAAGTCCCAAATCCCCTCCCTTCTTGGTCTAAGAGGATGAATCCCAGCCGCTGTGCTCAGGGCTTATGGATGTCTGGGAACAAGGCCAGGGCCCGGCGACGCTCAGCCCAGGGAAAAGAGTGCCTGTCTGGGTGCTGCTGCCCTGGCGCTCCCCTGCCCTCCCCTGCCTGGTGCTCTACCGGCACTTGTTCCCTGCTAGCCTACTCCACTGTCTGTATGTCTCCACTGGGTCTGTCCTTCTGCTCTGGTGTCCCATGGAATGGGCCAGCTGGGATTAATGCAGACAGACGATGTGTGGGTCCGTAAGGCAGTAGAGCAGAAAGTATTGTCTGCGATGTCTCAAAAATACACACACTACATGACCAAAAGTATGTGGACACCTGCTCATCGAACCTCTCATTTCAAAATCATGGGCATTGATATGGAGTTGGAACCCCCTTTGCTGCTACAGCCTCCACTCATCTGGGAGGGCCTTCCTCTAGATGTTGAAACATTGCTGCGGGGACTTGCTACCATTCAGCCACGAGAGCATTAGTGAGGTTGGGCACTGATGTTGGGCGATTAGGCCTGGCTCGCCGTCGGCGGTCCAAGTCATCCCAAAGGTGTCCGATGGGGTTAAGGTCAGAACTCTGTGCACACCAGTCAAGTTCTTCCACAATGATCTCATTTCTGTATGGACCTTTCAGCATTACAATGCCTCCGTGCTTTGTGCACGGAGGCATTGTAATGCTGAAACAAAAAAGGGCCTGTCCCAAACTGTTGCCACAAAGTTGGAAGCACAGAATCGTCTAGAATGGCATTATATGCTGTAGCGTTAAGATTTCCCTTCAATGGAACTAAGGGGCCTATCCCGAACTTTGAAAAACAGCCCCAGACCATTATTCCTCCTCCACCAAACTTTACAGTTGGCACTATGCATTGTGGCAGGTAGCGTTCTCCTGGCATCCGCCAAACTCAGATTAGTCCAGATGGTGAAGCTTGATTCATCACTCCAGATAATGCGTTTCCATTGCTCCAGAGTCCAATGGAGTCGAGCTTTATACCACTCCAGCCAGTGCTTGGCATTGCGCATGGTGATCTTAGGCTTGTGTGCGGCTGCTCGGCCATGGAAACCCATTTCATGAAGCTCCAAACTAATAGTTATTGTGTTGATGTTGCTTCCAGAGCCATTTTGGAACTTGGTAGTGAGTGTTACAAGCTTCAGCACTCAGTGGTCCCATTTTGTGAGCTTGTGTGGCCTACCACTTCGCGGCTGAGCCATTGTTGCTCCTAGACGTTTCCACTTCACAATAACAGCACTTACAGTTGACCGGGGCAGCTCTAGCAGGGCAGACATTTGATGAACTGACTTGTTGGAAATGTGGCATCCTATGACAGTGCCACGTTGATAGTCTCTGAGCTCTTCGGTAAGGCCATTCTACTGCTAATGTTTGTCTATTGAGATTGCATGGCTGTGGGCTTGATTTTATACCCCTTTCAGCAATGGGTGTGGCTGAAATTGCCGAATCCACTAATTTGAAGGGCTGTCCACATACTTTTGTATATATAGTGTACTTCAGGAAGGAGTTCCAGTCTAGATTTGTGTAACTTGAGTCAGAGGTTCATGTCAAGGGAGGCCCTTGTGAATCTGGTGTAACTACAATCATTTGGACCGAGTGACCATATGGTGGCTTGGATTGTACGAACAAAAAGATCCCCCATCTCACCCAAATTTGAATAAGACCAACTTTTGTTAAAGCTTAATAACTTTAAGGGCTTTTGTTTCCTCCCTCAATGATGGATGAAGGATCAGCAGGCTGTATTCATCACAGATCAAGCATATGTTTGGGTGTTTAAGTCTGAGGTACTGTACAGTGAAGGGCTTTGAGTTGTTTGTTGGCTGTATTGAAACAGGAGCTGCGGGTTAGTGAAGCGGTTCACAGGGCCAAGGTGGTGTGGGAGGGGGAGCATCTGTGTTTGTTTCCCTTCAGTTATGAGGTTTGGGGTGGGTCTCTGGTTGGGAGAAGGTTAGACAAGGAAGCTGTTGAACTGTTGTGACTTTGGGAGACAGCAGGCATGACATCAGCAAGGGCAAAGGTTTTGAATTTCGGGTGCTTGGTATGTCTCTCTTAGCTTTCCAGGGTGGCTGTCTGTTCGATAACCTCTCTGGCCTATAGTGCAACACACATGCTGGACCCCATGTGGAGATGGACTGCCCCTTTACCATTGTATGCAGGATGATGTCATCATTGACTGCGATGGGGAGGTTTCTCGCCGCGTTCAGATCAGAGATCAAGCGGCTTACCTGTGTCTCGTCACGATCCCTCTCACTGGCCAACTCTCGCTGACCCTGCCCTCAGTCCTGTCAGACTTGGTGTCGTAAAAGTTCAGTTTTTTTCTTTACTCAACTCAGGCACCGTTTTTGAAACATATGCCCTGTTGCTTCTCTGGATGCAGCCCTAGAGTGGGTTAATTCCCGACCCGCATCTAGCTCTCTAGTGCATTATGAACCTCAGATTAGAGCGTTGGGCCATATTAGCTGTATTCAGCTTTCGGAGGGCATTAGCCTGAGGATAACAGCAATTTGGAGTTATAAAATGAAATACAATTTTATTAGTCACATGCGCTGTGAAATGCTTACTTACGAGCCCCTAACCAACAATGCAGTTAAAACAAATATGGATAAGAATAAGAAATAAAATGAACAAGTAATTAAAGAGCAGCAGTAAAATAAAGTGGTGATCCTAACTGACCTAAAACAGGGAATTTTTTACTGGGATTAAATGTCAGGAATTGTGAAAAAATTAGTTTAAATGTATTTGGCTAAGGTGTATGTAAACTTCCGACTTCAACTGTACATGTAGGTAGAGTTATTAAAGTGACAAAGCATAGATGATAACGACAGAGAGTAGCAGCAGTATAAAAGAGAGGGGGTGGGGGCAATGCAAATAGTCTTGGTAGCCATTTGATTAGGTGTTCAGGAGTCTTATGCCTTGGGGGTAGAAACTGTTTAGAAGCCTCTTGGACCTAGACTTGGCACTCCGGTACCGCTTGCCGTGCGGTTGCAGAGAGAACAATCTATGACTAGGGTAGCTGGAGTCTTTGACAATTTTTAGGGCCTTCCTCTGACGCCGCCTGGTATAGAGGTCCTGGATGGCAGGAAGCTTGGCCCCAGTGATGTACTGGGCCGCACACGCTACCCTCTGTATGCCTTGCGGTCGGTGGCGGAGCAGTTTCCATAGCAGGCAGGGATGCAACCAGCCAGGATGCTCTCGATGGTGCAGCTGTAGAACATTTTGAGGATCTGAGGACCCATGCCAAATCTTTTCAGTCTTCTGAGGGGAAATACGTTTTGTCGTGCCCTCTTCACGACTGTCTTGGTGTGCTTGGAACATGTTAGTTTGTTGGGGATGTAGACACCAAGGAACTTGAAGCGCTGAACCTGCTCCACTACAGCCCCTGCTCCACTACAGCCCCTGCTCCACTACAGCCCCTGCTCCACTACAGCCCCTGCTCCACTACAGCCCCTGCTCCACTACAGCCCTGTTCTTCTTTTCCTGTAGTCCACAATCATCTCCTTTGTCTTGATCACGTTGAGGGAGAGGTTGTTTCCCTGGCACCCCACAGCCAGGTCTCTGACCTCCTCCCTATAGGCTGTCTCGCCGTTGTCGGTGGTCAGGCCTACCACTGTTGTGTCATTGGGCAAACCTAATGATGGTGTTGGAGCAGAATGGTATCAAATACATCCGACACATGGTTTCCTGGTGTTTAATACCATTCCATTCGCTCCGTTCCAGCCATTATTATGAGCTGTCCTCCCCTCAGCAGCCTCCTTTGCATTATAGATATACACTGTAGGCTGATGTTTTTCTGGCAGCCGCGTAAAGGGCCTCCTAAGTCGGAATAGCAGGGCATTCTAGCGCGGAGTCGTTGCAGAGAGGTGTGTGTGTGTGTGTGTGTGTGTGTGTTAGGGGATTCTCATTTCTGCCACCTCTCTCTCTGCCTCTGGCGTTCTCCATCTAGCATTACCCTCCTGCCCTGGACCTGTACACTCTCTCGGGCTTAATAGTTGTTTCTTAGGGGTTGAAGTTTAGATTCAAGCCCTCAAGTCTTTCGAAAGTTTAGCCTTATGCTGAGCAGAGGAAAACACAAAAACACTCTGATCCCCAACCAGATAAAACTCTATTCTGCTGAGCTATTTTCCTATCGTGTGTCTGTGAGTTTCAGTTTTTGTGTGTGTTGTCTAACCTCTCGCACACTGCTCCCTAGGCTCTTTGGTGTAGTATTCCTTCCCTTCAGTGTGTGTGTGTGCTGCTAGCAGCTTTCAAAACCTCAGCAGCAGTGAGAAGTCTGAACACTCTCCTCTCTCTGGAGGCATGGGGCACCAGGTGCTGCAGTATACCTGACTGGAGGGCAAATAGGAAAAATGAAAATGTTAAGTGTGTAAATCCAAATGTGTGTGTGTGTGTGTTTTTAATCCCCCTTGCTTTTCTGTTCCTTCCCTCCCTCTCTCACCCTGGTTCCCCTCTCGCTCTCTGACATGATGATTCTCATTCTGAAATTGTTCCATGTAATGAAGGGCCTAGTCGTTAATCAGATCATCATCTTTTATCCCCTGTTAGATGACTCATGTCTGGACCTGCTGAGGGTTTGGAGGGAAAATACAGTATGTTACTTGGGTTCTATCTGACGATTGTGCATGTAGAACAGACCCATTTGTCACGGTGACATAGCCCAGATCACGTTTTCATGCGTGACGTGATGAGAGCCTACTGCAGGTGTTCCGTGATTAGGGAGATGAGGTTTGAACTATAGGGAAAGAAACAGTGTTAACACTGATGTGAGGAATCCACTTCTCACATCTCTCTCTCTCACTCCCTCTCTCTCTCTGTAGAAGCACTCCGTCACTCCGTCACTCATTAACACTCTGCCATTGGCTTTGAGATCCTTGTGGCACATCAACCTCCAGTGCCACTGTTCTCCAGTTAAATGATTAGCAGAGGCACGCAAACACACGTGAAGGGCTTGACATTCCTCACCAAGGCTATGTAGATGTAGATAAGGGAAAAACCGGGTCATTGTTTTTGTCATTTGGACATCGAAATGTCCTCAGATGCTGTTAGAGGGAGTAAGTAGATGTGAGAGAGAGCCTCCGGTGCTAGGTCAGTGTGTGTCTGTCCGCCCGTGTACGTGTGTCCACGTTATGAAGAGCACACTGGGAGATATCCATAATTGTAAAGCATTTGATAAATGGCCGCTAAATATAGAAACTGCACACATACCTCAAAGGTCTGTGGGAGGTAGAGAAAGAAACTGCGCTGTCTGTGCAGTGGCCCGTGAACAAGAGGGGGAGAGAGAGAGAGGGAGGTAGAGAGAGGGAGGGAGAATTTTTCTGTTTACCGCAGAAGGCTCTCTCGCTCCATGTGTGGTGCGATTCACAAGTCGGGAACAAGCATTGAGTTTTTTTTCTTCTTTTTTCTAACCTCCCCTTCTCGAACGACATTCAGAGCACTGAAACACCGAACAGTCGTCGCTGAGCTGAGGCACTGCAGAGGCATGCAGGGTCAAGGTACTGATTATCATCAGCTCTGTGACTGCCTGTCTGAGTAACCATTACAGGCCCCTCTCTTGTAATAAGACACGACTGCTTCTGCATGCCAGAGCTGGGAGTGTGGTGTGAGTTTGAATGTTACTGTATTGGTAACGGTATAATCTACAGAGTGTGTTGTGGTTCAAAGAAAGTGTGTGTATTTAGCTACATTTCAGTTAAATGTTTAACTGCGAGTCAGTGTTTTAGTTTCCATGGTCATTGTAGACCTAGTTGAAGTTCATAGTGGGTTTATCTTTAAAACTGTGTGGCGCTGATCCAAAGGTCTCTGCTTTCTCTCTCACGCTTCTGGGCTGTAATGCGGGTGGTGGTGGCGGCCTTGTGGCTGTGTTGTGTGCCCTGCCAGTGTGGTGGCCAATCCTGTCCTATCTGAAACAGCCAGAGTGCGTACCATTCTTTTAGCTATCAGAATCGGGCACAGAGATACTATCACATTGAACAGTCTTTGGTTTGTTGTTGAGCTTGTGAAGCCCGTGCAATTTCTGTGTTTATTTCCCTGCAGTACTGCAGTGTGTTTGTGTTGTGCGTGCGGACTGGCTACTCTCTATATCAGTATGCTACTCACACCCATCCTTTCCAATTCAAGATTGCAATGCAGGGGCCAGATAACCCCTCTCTCTGGTCGTTAGCTACCTCACTGTGTGTCGTGTGACATTACGAAAAGTACAGCGTTCTACTGTCTGGTTCCAAACAAAGACTTTGGCCTTTTCTCTGCCTTTCCCTGTCTCTGGCTTTTTCTACTCTCTCTCTCCCGTTGTTTTTCATTCAGGGCCATTTTGTTTTCTGTTTGTTTGTTTGATGGAAAATGGGGGGGGATTGCAGTGTGGGGTTAAAATGGAGTTTAAGGGGTCAGATCATCACACGGTCAGAGATGGGAGGAAGCGGATCCAAATCCAAATGGGATTGATCATGATAGAATGGGCTCTAACAGGGTTTAGTCCTGAGGCAATGTATGTTAAAAAAACTATCTGGCATCGATTAGTTCAACATAGGCCTTTCTCAGTGGACCGCAGTAGTGTACACACGCACGCATGCACGCACGCATACACACACGCACACACACCAAGAAGCAGAGAACGGAGAAGATTGGGCTTAACTTCTGCTAGTTTGATCTTCTGCTTCGGAAGGTCTTGCTGGATCTCTGGAGGATCTCTCCCCTCGTTCACCCAAACCCCTGCTCAAACCCTTCTAACAAGACGCCTGCTTCTCTCGCATCGGAACATGAGGGGTGAAAAATAGAATATCTGATGTGGCTGGGGTTTAGTTTGGCATCACAGGCTCAGCGTCTTAAGGTTGAAGATAACAGGTTTAGAGGAAGGTGGTGTGTGAGTGGGTGGCTGGATGGGGGATGATGGTTGTTGGAGTAGAAGAACAAGGTTGAACTCTTTGACCTGACCCTCCCTTGTACCTTACTCTAACCTGCTCTCTGAGCTGATGTATAGCTTTAAGCAGGTGGTCTTTGACCAGGAGCTGTCTAGGATCATATACCAGATTTGACTGACACACACGCTAGCTCCTTTTCAGTCCTGATAGGCCTTGTCCTTATAATCAGTGACCTTTGAACCCTAACACTGTGGTGTCTGTATTGTCAGATTACAGGGGAATAACTATTATCAGGACACATTCTTAACACTGACACTGAGGGGTATTCACACTCTGGTGTCTTAAGGATCCACCCCTTTAAAAAAAAAAGATCCGCCTGAAATTACATACTCAAATCTAACTGCCTGTGGCTCAGGCTCTGAAGCAAGGATATGCATGTTCTTGGTACCATTTGAAAGGAAACACTTTGAAGTTCATGGAAATGTGAAAGGAATGTAGGAGAATCTACCCCAATAGATCTGGTAAAAGATTATACAAAGAAAAAAAATCAACCGTTCTTTTGTATTTTTTTGTACCATCTTTGAAATGCAAGAGAAAGGCCATAATGTATTATTCCATCCCAGGTGCAATATACAGTTTGGCCACTAGGTGACAGCAGTGTATGAGCAACATTTTAGACTGACCCAATGAACCATTGTATTTCTGTTCAAAATGTTCTATCAAGACTGCCCAAATATGCCTAATTTGTTTATTAATAACATTTTATGTTCAAAATTGTGCACTCTCCTCAAACAATAGCATGGTATTCTTTCCCTGTAATAGCTACTGTAAATTGGACAGTGCAGTTAGATTAACAAGAATTTAAGCTTTCTGCTAATATCAGATATGTCTATGTCCTGGGAAATGTTCTTGTTACTTACAACCTCATGCTAATCGCGTTAGCCTGCGTTAGCTCAACCGTCCCGTGGAAGGGATACCGATCCCGAAGAAGTTTTTAAGTCCCTTAGTTCTGTTCGTTTTGACTGGTGTGAACACTATCTGCACTTGGAAGCCCACTAAACAATGCACCATGGTTCGCTCAGAACGGGCGGTCTTGGTCCGGTTCAGTTCGTACCGTGGTGCGGTTCGCTGCAGGTGAGAACGCAGTCCGAACCAAACACAGTCATGCCTTATTATTGGTTGTTTGATGAAACGCATGCAGCATCATAACTTGAGATCTCTGAAAAACATTCTGTGGGTAGCAGCAGCATTTTTATGAGCTCATCCGATGCAGATTATGGGAGACGGAGGCTATACCGTGGATAGACTACTCACGTCGCAGTTAGAGCAGCCTTACTCGCTGTGTCCTCCCGCATGTTGTTGGAAGACCAGAGCAAAAGTAATATAGAGATTGGGACACACAACTGATGCTTCATGTTAATCATACATGGATTTAACGTGAGCATTTTGGTCCATTAATGACTTCATGGACACATGATTTTGTTAAGGAATTTTTGTTTGTTTAGCATTTGACAACGAGGGGAAAAAAACTCTGATTCGAACTACAGATTAAAACTACAGTACCAGTCAAAAGTGTGGACCCACCTACTCATTCAAGGGTTTTCCTTTATTTTGACTATTTTCTGCATCGTATGATCATAGTGAAGACATCGAAACTATGAAATAACACAAATGGAATCATGTAGTAACCAAAAAAGTGTTTAACAAATCCAAATCTATTTTATATTTGATATTCTTCAAAGTAGCCACCCTTTGCCTTGATGACAGCTTTGCAAACTCTTGGCATATGTGGGAACTCCTTCAAGACTGTTGGAAAAGCATTCCAGGAGGAACCTGGTTGAGAGAATGCCAAGAATGTGCAACTACATTATAAAATCCATGTACACAAACAACAAGTGTGTAATTTAAATTTGGCAAAACACAAAATGAGGTGGAAACTGAGCTGCACTTCTTAACCTCCTGCCAAATGTATGACCATATTATGTCATTGTCGTCGTTTTAAATAAGAACTTGTTCTTAACTGACTTGCCTAGTTAAATAATGGTTAAATTTATACACAGCAGCAAGATTTGTGATCTCTTGCCACAAGAAAAGGGCAACCAGTGAAAAACAAACACCATTGTAAATATAACCTATATATATGTTTATTTATTTTCCCTTTCGTACTTTAACTATTTGCACATCATTACAACACTGTATAGATACTGTACATAATATGACATTTGAAATATCTTTATTCTTTTGGAATTTCCGGAAGTGTAATGTTTAAAGTGAATATTTTATTGTTTATTTTACTTTTGTTTATTATTTATTTCACTAGCTTTGGCAATATAAACATGCATTTCCCATGCCAAAAAAGCCCTTAAATTGAATTGAATTGAAAAATTGAGAGAGCGAGAGAGAGAAGCAGACAGAGAGAGAGAGGAAGATCAGAGATGACACTACATCCTCCCCCTCCCCGGAACATCACATGACGATGAATTTAACTGTGATGTGCTTTGCTGTCTGCCTGGGGGCCCATAGGGATCAGAACCCAGCAGGAAGTCTGGTTAGATCCATCCCATAATATATGGGCTCATTTGGAATCAGACCTTGTTGACTTCATAGGGCCAAATCTCCAGTGGGTTCTGTCTTCTCCTATTCCCTTTCAACATGCTAAAGCTTGTAGCTCGTTTCTGAGTTACCACAAATATCCGACTGATTCATTCTCTTAAAGTCAGCTGTCACCTTCCTTACCTACATATAGTTGAAGTCGGGAGTTTACATACACCTTAGCCAAATATATTAAACTCAGTTTTTGACAATTCCTGACATTTAATCCGAGAAAAAAATTCCTTGTTTTAGGTCAGTTAGGATCACCACTTTATTTTAAGAATGTGAAATGTCAGAATAATAGTAGAGAGAATGATTTATTTCAGTTTTTATTTCTTTCATCACATTCCTAGTGGGTGAGAAGTTTTCATACACTCAATTAGTATTTGGTAGCATTGCCTTTAAATTGTTTAACTTGGGTCAAACATTTCAGGTAGACTTCCACAAGCTTCCCACCATAAGTTGGATGAATTTCGTCCCATTCCTCCTGACAGAGCTGGTGTAACTGAGTCAGGTTTTTAGGCCTCCTTGCTCGCACAGGCTTTTTCAGTTTTGGCCACAACTTTTCTATAGGATTGAGGTCAGGGCTTTGTGATGGCCACTCCAATACCTTGACTTTGTTGTCCTTAAACCATTTTGCCACAACTTTGGAAGTATGCCATTGCCAGTATGCCAGGTCATTGTCCATTTGGAAGACCCATTTGTGACCAAGCTTTAAGTTCCTGATGTCTTGAGATGTTTCTTAAATATATCCACAGAATTTTCCATCCTCATGATACCATCTATTTTGTGAAGTGCACCAATCCCTCCTGAAACAAAGCACCCCCACAACATGATGCTGCCACCCCTGTGCTTCATGGTTGGGATGTTGTTCTTCGGCTTGCAAGCCTCCCCCTTTTTCCTCCAAACATAACGATGATCATTATGGCCAAACAGTTCTATTTTTGTTTCATCAGACCAGAGGACATTTCTCAAAAAAGTACGATCTTTGTCCCCATGTGCAGTTGCAAACTGTAGTCTGGCTTTTTTATGGTGGTTTTGGAGCAGTGGTTTCTTCCTTGCTGAGCGGCCTTTCAGGTTATGTCGATATAGGACTTGTTTTACTGTGGATATAGATACTTTTGTACCTGTTTCCACCAGCATCTTCACAAGGTCCTTTGCTGTTGTCCTGGGATTGATTTGCACTTTTCGCACCAAAGTGCGTTCATCTCTATGAGACAGAACGCCTCTCCTTCCTGAGTGGTATGATGGCTGCGTGGTCCCATGGTGTTTATACTTGTGTACTATTGTTTGTACAGATGAACGTGGTACCTTCAGGTGTTTGGAAATTGCTCCCAAGGATGAACCAGACTTGTGGAGGTCTACAATGTTTTGTTGTTGAGGTCTTGACTTATTTCTTTTGGTTTTACCATGATGTCAAGCAAAGAGGCACTGAGTTTGAAGGTAGTCCTTGAAATACATCCACAGGTACACCTCCATTTGACTCAAATTATGTCAATTAGCCTATCAGAAGCTTCTAAAGATTTTTCCAAGCTGTTTAAAGGCACAGTCAATTTAGTGTATGTAAACTTCTGACCCACTGGAATTGTGATACAGTGAAATATAAGTGAAATAATCTGTCTGTAAACAATTGTTGGAAAAATTATCTGTGTCATGCACAAAGTAGATTTACCAAAACTATAGTTTGTTAACAAGAAATTTGTGGAGTGGTTGAAAAACGAGTTTTATGGACGCCAACCTAAGTGTATGTAAACTTCCGACTTCAACTGTATGTATGTTATCATGAATTCCCCTATTATTAGCCATATCGCAATATGCTAATTCTCACTAACATCCTCTCACAGTTAACATATGGTGTGTCAGGGGTGCCGCATTAAGTTTATGGATAGTTTGCACTCCCCATCCCCCAAACGTTACCTCACGCATAGGGGATGAGATTAAGGGGCTTGGGTCAGCAGATTTCGGCTCGGTGCCTCCCATTTGAAGCCTGCCTGCCCGTGCCCCCTAGATTAGATTGATAAAGTCAGAGCCCCCCCCTACAATCCAGATTATAGTGATAGGATTCCCATACTTTCTGATTGGGTTAATCCCTTCTCTTAATGACGATTTAATCAAAGAGGGGATGCGGTTGTTTTGGTGGGTTGAGCTTTGGGTGGACGGGGGCTCGTTTTGAGGCTCACGTGGTGTGTGATTGCACTCAACGCGTGCGGATACCGTTTGTCGACGTAGTACAAGCTTGGTCATTTATCACCCGTTATGGTATCCCAAGGTCTCTGGGCGCAGTGTAGAGTCTGTTTGGGAACCCGAACACAGTGCTGGCCTGCAGAGGGGCATGTAGGGACATGTTCGTATGAGCCCTCAAGCTCCACGAGTCCTATGTTTACATTCTTCAACGCCGTACGGCTCTCCAGACCTGTGGGTGAGTGCGTTAGCCAATGCTCTGCGGTGCGAGCCTGTGTGTAGATTGGTGTACTCTCGGTGGCCTGAGATCCTTGACTCCTTTTCCCATGCTACAGCCAGAACCAATCCAACCATTCTAGAGCCATTCCAGGCTCCCAGTGAAAGCATACTGTGGTTCTCAGCTGGAATGTTTATCTGATCGCGTTTATGCTATCTGCTTTCCTGCCGTCTCTATATCTTTCCCCATCATGTGAGATGTCCATCATGCGCGAGACACGATGTCATTTTCATGCCTGGCTGTAACCCACTGAACTGTTTCTGCACCGGATTTTTTTATTTGAGCTCCGTCTGTAACTAGTTCAATTTCGCAAATGTAATTTTAAAGTGCAGATTTCCTTTATTCTCTAAAGCCCTCAAACTCAACTGCGTTTTTTTTTTTTATTCTTCCCCTCTAAACAGGGACAGCAGGCTCCAGACCTTGTAGGGTAAGAGTTGAATACCCCTGCTCTAAAGGAAGGAATTACTGGGATTATGTTGAAACGCAGTAAAACGAGTTAATCCGGCCACAGTCACGTGCATGTGTACTTTATAGTGTGTACTGTAGAGTGTGTACTGCAGAGTGTGTCAGGGTTAGAGAGGGAGTGAGATGAGCTAAAAGCAAGGTCAGATGTCTGATAACCTCAGGTGAATCCAGACGTAGGGATTGTAGTCCATCTGAGAGACAAAATGAGAAATTAATATCTCCATCAAATGGATCACTGGGGATTGGAAATTAAATCTGTAATCAGAGGGTGATTATTCTGAGCGAGAGGGAGAGAGAAACCTAGAGTCTCTCTGTGTGGCCAGACATTTCTGAACAGGCACTGTGATAGGGCTGCCTCATGGTCCATTAAGAAATTAGGGTCAAAGTCCCGACAGAAGAACAATTAATAGTGAAGTGAAACACACCGTTATTGACTAAAGGCCATTATAGCAGCAAAGAGACAAAAAGGGATCAGAGAATACAAGCCCTCTCTCACTGTCACACTCTCGTGTGTCCCTGGCCTGTGGTAGTAGAGACATCTTCCCTTTCTAAACTGCTGTCAATCTGGGGAATTTGGATGATTTTATCGGTCTGTATTCATAAATGATCTTAAGAGCATTGGACTATATTCTAAAATCAGAGAGGGACAGTGTTTGTCCAGGAGGTTTCCTATCTAGCCTGTCTTCTGTTTTACTTGGATTTGTTCCTATTTGTTTGAGCTGCCTTCTGCTTGGTCTCTGGTTGAGCATGTGCAGCATGGACTAGCGTCCTATGGGTAGAGAGGGTGGGGGAGAAGAGCGAGTCGGTAGGGGCAAGAGAGGGGGATGATGGAGGGAGGAATAGAGGTGTTAGAGGAGGATGATGGCATCCAGGTGGAAACTGTTATGACTGAGGGGTTATTTGTCCAGGATATACTCTTTTAGGAGGGAGAGTTTTTTGGGACAGCACTCTCCTCCTCTCTGTTCTGTTTCACTGGTTCTGTCCCCAGCTGAACCTCAGCTGAACAAGTGGGCTCATTTCAAAAATGGATGACATTCCAAATGGGAAAAGTAGCTCAGGAGATCAGCTGAGTAAATCCTACGTCGCTGGAACTCTCTGAAATAGTGTTCGCGTGCACGTGCTCTTCTCAAACATCTGCCTACAGTCGCCTTTCCACTGCATTTACCAAAACTTAACCTGTCTCCCTTCCTGTTTCTCTCTCTCTCTCTCTCCAGGCGTTTGGACAAGCCTACTCCAACCATAAGAAGGTGGCTGCAGACGGGGAGAGCAGGGAGGAGTCTCTGATCCAGGAGGCGGTGTGTAAGGAGGCCTATTACGAGCAGCGGGTCCTGGAGCTGCAGACGGAGCTCCGCCAGGCCCGTAATGTCCTCACCAACACCCAGTCAGAGAACGAACGCCTGGCCTCCATCGCCCAGGAGATGAGAGAGGTAAGATGAGAGAAAAAAAGCGGGAGATAGAACAGATTCAGTTGCCACATCCTACTATAGATACGAGTTTGCATACAGACTAATACCCCACCTGGTATTAAAATACATACGGTTATATTTTCTGGACAGGTGTAGACTATATTCACAAAAGACACATTGTAATCCTATCTTGATTTGATCTAGATTCTAGTTAACTACCCGTTACTGGATTTGTAGCGCATGGCGCTTGCATTGCCAGGGTTGTGGGTTCAATTCCCACAGGGGACCAGTATGAGGAAAATGTATGCACTCACTACTGTAAGTTGCTCTGGATGAGAGCATCTGCTAAATGATGTGAAATGTTATTTTTTTTTACCATTTGTGATTCGATTTGATAATAGGTATAGACTGGGTATATGAGATCAGATCCTATTGTCGACTATTATATGTGCATGTATGTAAATAAAAATGACACTTGCACATTCTCAACCACACAATTGCTGATACACACACACACACACACACCCACACACACACCTTCGACTTCGCAGATATGTATGTGCCCGTACTAGCATTGAAGCTTTCCCAATTATCTATACTTGGCGACACTTGCGCAATGTACACACCCATACAAATGTGCTATACATTCAGATATTGTTTATTTATACCCTGCCTGTGGCTACTAGACTACAGTTCCAGACTTGCCTGACTCCAGTGCTAGCGGTTGAACTCTGCTTGGCATGTTCAGGCAGGACTAATCACACCCTGATAGTTTCAGCCCCTGTGCTGAACTGGCACAGGTCCGGCTGATTGAACGAGCGCCATAATAGCTGTCGTACTGATGTGGTCCTGTCTCTGCAGCCCTGGGGATCTGGGCGAGAAGGAGAGAGCAGGGGAATCTTAACGGCCTGTCTCTGCTGTGGCGTGATGAAGGGAAAGGGTTAACAACTGCTTCTCGGTTAAAGACAATTAGTGATACGTAAAAAAGCGTACCAGTTTCATTTAAGGACCAAAGAATTGACAGCTGCGCCGTACAGATTGCAAAATAGTTGGGAAGAGATTTTCGTTTTTAACTATTCCATGGCACATCGATTCAAAACGTACAGTTTTTCTATGTAAGTTATTATACAAAACTCTTGCAACCAATAGAATGTTACATACAGTTGAAGTCGGAAGTTTACATACACTTAGGTTGGAGTCATTTAAACTCGTGTTGTTGTCCATTAGTTTACTCCAACTAGGGGAGGGGTGGTAGGGTTAGGGGAAAATAATAAAGGAAAATATATATATTTTTAAATATATGGGGTGTTGGAAATGATGCAGACAATTACATTGATAGAAGCCACAAGCTAATTGCAATATTGAAGCTGATCCCCCCCCCCCCCCCCCCAAAAAATGCTTATTGCGAAAGGCAGATCATAGTTGAGTAAAACTTCTACTATAGGCAAACTAGGCATATCACGCATTATGCACATATTATGGTTACAGGTTAATTGTTGCATTAGTAATGCAAGAATGCTGTGGCACTAGTGCACATTACACAGAGCACATTACACAGAGTACAGGCACTAGGTCCTGAGATTATCAGCAGTGCCCATCGGCCAGCCTCTGGCGTCACTGGCGTGCCTCTCGTCTCACATCAGATCTGGCATCCTTCCCTGGCTTGAGAGCGCCAGCCGTGCCACCCGCCTGCCCTCTTGTCCGCTATGGGCCAGATAAGAGCCAGTGAGATGCCACACACCACTCGCATCCCCTCGAACACTGCCCCACTAACACACATACACCTACATTGTCTCAGCGACATCCCCCTCACACACTGCCCCACTAACACACATACACCTACATTGTCTCAGCGACATCCCCCTCGCACACTGCCCCACTAACACACATACACACCCACATTGTCTCAGAGACATCAGGTCATACATCCCCAATCATCATAACAGCATCCTGTATCGCCTGTGCTCTCTTTTGTTTTTAAATGTCATTTACATTCAGGCCTAATTAGCCTCATTAGCGGGGGCTGCGTGTATGTGTGTGCGTGCGTGCGTATGTGTGTGTGTCTGGGCTGAGCCAGCAGTGAAGAGATTGAAATAACGAGAGGGGCCGGCATGTTGAAAGGGGGCCTGGCCCCTCTTGGGGAGGTGGTTAGCTTTGAGCCCGGCTGTCTGACAGAAAGAGAGGGAGACAGAAAGAGAGGGAGAGACCGAAGGAGAGAGGGAGGGAATGAAAGAGAGGGGCTCTCACTTCTAGATTGTTTGATCTGAAGGGCTGTTCTCTTAGTAGTAGGTATTAAGGGTGAAATAATGAGGGATTTCTGACACCGGCTGCTGATCAGGGCGAGGATAAGGTATATACAGTAGATTACAAGAAGGGCAAGACGATAGAGCGGTACCTCACCGCCATAAGCCTTAACACTGTTCCTGTGTCTCCTTCTCCTGTCAAATTTATTTCATCAAAACAAATTAATTTCTCAGGGCTTTATTTTGTTAACAGAAAATCATTAAAGAATGCTGTGAGCGCTTTCTATCTCTCGCCCTCTGTCTCCCCCTCTTTCTCTCCCAACCTCTCTCCCGCTTACTCTCTCCCTTCCTTTTTTAACCCCTCTCCCCAAATCCCTCCATGTTGGGACTCATCAGATTTAGTTAAGCTCTGCGACAGCGTTTTGCTGCTCAAGTTAGCGATTACTCCGGTTCTGGGAGGGGAGAGGGTCTGAAGGCCTCCCTGTCTAAGGGAGTTTGACAGCCCGTCAGTTTGGAAAGAAGTCTGCGGCAAGGGAATCAAATCCTCACACTTTGCTTTCAGTCTGGCGTTTCTTATAGATATTATCGCAAAAAAAAATCAAGTACTAACAATTTTCGTCAGGCTCTAGGAAATGGGCCAGTTGCTACTTGGCTCTGGCGACTGAAACAAGTCTTAAGATTGGCTTTATGGAAGCCAGATGTCTTTCTCCAAACATAGCTTATGTTTGACTTAGGCTGTGTCTCGTCTGCAGTAACGGAAGAGTATCAGTATTACCTACATACTTGCACTTACAGTTGAAGTCGGAAGTTTACATGGACTTAGTTTGGAGTCATTAAAACTCATTTTTCAACCACTCCACAAATTTCTTGTTAACAAACTATAGTTTTGGCAAGTCGGTTAGGACATATATTTTGTGCATGACACAAGCAATTTTTCCAACAATTGTTTACAGACAGGTTATTTCACTTATAATTCACTGCATCACAATTCCAGTGGGTCAGAAGTTTACATACACTAAGTTGACTGTGCCTTTAAACAGCTTGCAAAATTGCCGAAAATTATGCTATGGCTTTGAAGCTTCTGATAGGCTAATTTGAGTCAATTGGAGGTGTACCTGTGGATGTATTTCAAGGCCTACCTTCAAACTCAGTGCCTCTTTGCTTGACATCATGGAAGAAATCAAAAGAAATCTGCCAAGACCTCTGCCAAGGAGCAATTTCCAAACTCCTGAAGGTACCACGTTCATCTGTACAAACAATAGTACGCAAGTATAAACCACACAGCTGTTGTACCGCCCAGGAAGGAGACGCGTTCTGTCTCCTAGAGATGAACGCACTTTGGTGTGAAAGGTGCAAATCAATCCCAGAACAACAGCAAAGGACCTTGTGAAGATTCTGGAGGAAACAGGTACAAAAGTATCTATATCCACAGTAAAACGAGTTCTATATCAACATAACCTGAACGGCCGCTCAGCAAGGCAGAAGCCACTGCTCCAAAACCGCTATAAAAAAAGCCAGACTACGTTGTGCAACTGCACATGGGGACAAAGATTGTACTTTTTGGAGAAATGTCCTCTGGTCTATTGAAACAAAAATATAACTATTTGGCCATAATGACCATCGTTATGTTTGGAGGAAAAAGGGGGATGCATGCAAGCCGAAGAACACCATCCCAACTGTGAAGCACGATGGTGGCAGCATCATGTTGTGAGGGTGCTTTGCTGCAGGAGGGACTGGTGCACTTCACAAAATAGATGGCATCATGAGGCTGGAAAATTATGTGGATATATTGAAGCAACGTCTCAAGACATCAGTCAGGAAGTTAAAGCTTGGTTGCAAATGGGTCTTCCAAATGGACAATGACCCCAAGCATGCTTCCAAAGTTGTGGCAAAATGGCTTACGGACAACAAAGTCAAGGTATTGGAGTGGCCATCACAAAGCCCTGACCTCAATCCTATAGAAAATGTGTGGGCAGAACTGAAAAAGCGTGTGTGAGCAAGGAGGCCTACAATCCTGACCATCTCTGTCAGGAGGAATGGGCCATAATTCAGCCAACTTATTGTGGGAAGCTTGTGGAAGGCTACCTCAAACGTTTGACCAAAGTTAAACAATTTAAAGACAATGCTACCAAATACTAATTGAGTGTATGTAAACTTCTGACCCACTGGGAATGTGATGAAAGAAATAAAAGCTGACATTCTCTCCACTATTATTCTGACATTTCACATTCTTACAATAAAGTGGTGATCCTAACTGACCTAAAAGGGAATTTTTAGTAGGATTAAACGTCAGGAATTGTGAAAAACTGAGTTTAAATGTATTTGGCCAAGGTATATGTAAACTTCCGACGTCAACTGTACATCACTCTTTCTCTGTGAATATGGATTTTAGCACCATATTAATGCTGTGAGCCAGTCTTCAGTTTAGTGCTGTTACCGGAGCTCGACTGGTTCCCTTGTGTGTGGCTCTGTCTGCCTGCAGTTGCCAACCTCATTGTGAATGCAGACACACACACACACACACACATGCACGCACGCACGCACGCACACACACACACACACACTGGTGCAGTGGCATGGTGGGTGGCCAGGGCTAATTGCCTAGATGGAGGGAGTTGGAGTGTATATCTCACTATGTATAGGAGCTAATGACACCCATCCACTGCCACTTTATGGGCAGAGGTAGCCAGCAGAAGGCGGGCAGCGGGTGGGAGCCAGGGCACTGAGGCTGGCATTGTGATGGGACTGAGGACTCTGAAAGAACCCTTTGTCAGCTGGGTTTTCAAATTAGGCAGCTAAGGACGGAGGGAGAAAGGGAGAGGGTGGAAAGAGGAGAAGAAAATCCGTTAGGAGGAGAAAACAGAGACTCTGAAATATGTGTTTGTTTCTTTTTCTGGCATATGCTTGGCAGCCCTGATTTAGCCAAGGGGATGGTTTTCTCCCAAACCTCTGTCAGTTGATCTGTCATGTGACTCCATAGACAGAGTTGGGTCGCCTTGTGATTGTTGACCTTTTGTCTCTATGAGAGATTTGGAAATATAGGTGAACGATGGGAGCTTTCAGAAATCAATTTAATTCAATCAACTGTATTCCCCGTGGGCCAATTATTACATGGGCCAATTATGAATTATTATTACAAAGTGGCAGTCTAGACAACATAAACAAGTCTTGATACAGTACCCGTCTGCCATCGGATGCAGAGGGTCTTTTATGTGATAAGTAATTGTCAGACAGGTTCAAAAGGCGAGCTCGTTTTCAAGAGGTAATGACCCCACTGCACCTCAATGACCTACCGTGCTCAATAATCATCCATCACGGTGAACCTATTGCTAGCAAAAGCCTATACACTACTCAGACCTATAACACATCTAAAAGGGCAGCTGTCTATGATTGACTGTCTGAGATGTCCTAAGCATTCTCCATCCTGTAGCCTCCTCCCTCCCCCTCTCTTTCCGTTGATCCTGTTTAACATACCACGGCGTTCACACGTCACATATAAAAGCGTCTGCCGTCTACGAGGCCCACAGACACCCAGCCAGTGACTGAGAGCCTTGGGCAGTGATACGCCACACTTCTATGCCACGGTGCGAGCTACAGTACAGGATTAAAAGCCATACAATGGGTGCGGTAATGACCGTGACTCCATTAGACTCAAGCTCTCCTGTCACAGCCTGAATCTGTGCTGCCTCCCGCGCTCTTTTCAACACTCACAGAATTCCCATAGTGAGCCGCTCAAGAACTTAACTAATTCACTCACAGTCAGACAAAGACGGATTCGTTATCACTACACTGTTTAGTGTCTGCTCAGACATGGTATCAGAAATCCCCTGACAGACACACAGTAGAGGACAGGGATAGACAGTGTAGTCGTGTAGCCTGCACTGCTCCCATGTATAACTGTCTGACCAGTAACGTTCCATTTTTTTCTCCCCCTTACACATTACATTAGTGAGCTCTGGCTTAGCCAATCAGAGTAATGAGCTGGTCATTCAGACATGAAATATGGTTGTTTTTTCCGCCTCATTTGACACGGTGTCATTTGACACTCTCAGACGTTAAGCTGCCCCTTTTTTTAATTTGACAAGCTCAATTATAACTCTTGAACTAGCTGGATTATAGACCAGACGGAACGAGGGAAGGAGAAAAAAAGATCTGGAAAATGCTCAAGGGCAAGAATGGATGTTCTAGAATGCCAGAGGTAGGGTTGTGGGGTTTTCATAATAGAGGAGTAGCTCTTTGAAGGAGATGGTGAATGGTTGTAGAATGATGATATGGGCAGTGGTTTTTTCTTCCCCCTAAATATTAGCTGGCATAAGCCCAATATAATAAAGGTGTATTCTAACATGAATGATCTCCTCCTGTATTGTGATGGGGAGAGCAGCAGGAGGAAGGGAGGGAGGGAGAGAGACAAAAAAAGAGGGAAGAAAATAGGGGTCGAGTGGGAAGGGATAGAGAATTAGAGCGAGCGAGAGAGAGAAGGGGAGAAATGGGTAATGGGAAGGAAGGAGGGAGGAGGAGAAAGGAGAGAGTTAGAATGAAAGAGGGCTGAGGTAAAATGACATGTACAGTTTCTACTGTGACATTGACTTTGTGGTGTTAGATCCGTTTACGGGGAGCCAACCTTCCCCGTCTGCCCAGAGCAGGTGTGAAACCAGGGGCACTAAGCCCTCCAGATGTTCCCTGGGTAATCTTCCCACCCCGCCCATCGCACCTCGCCCTGCCCCCATCCCCCACCCTTCCCAGTTCCGTATGTCTCTCAGATTGATGGCTATTTATAGTCACTAAAGCATGGCTCTCTTAAACACATTTAAAAGATCTGCCATTGATTCGTAATGATATTTGTCTTTTCGTATCTGATTTAAAGGGCCGGGGCTTTACGCTGGCACCACGTCCAGTAACACCAAAGTGGTTGTTCAAGTTGGATCGATAGGCTGGTAGTCAGTCTGTACAACAGCTGGCAGGCATGCGCCAACGTACTACAGTTCACACTCCAGTACACACACACATACACACACACACACACATACAGATACAGACAGACACACACTCACACTAATGCACATACTGTACATCACACATTTATGACCCCCGGACACACACAGAAACACTCATTCACATGCATGCATGCTCTATATCACCCCTCTAGACTTACACACAAACACAACCACACACAAAGGGAAGACTAGAGATCTGATCTTTTAGCATTTTTTTCAAAGCTTTGAACGTGACCTTGAGTGTGTTTGTCCCAGTCACGGTGCCTGGGGTGTTGAATAGAATGTAAAATCACTCCCAGCAACAAGCGGGATAAAATAATATCTATTTTCACCCAGATTCTGACAATACAGCAAGATTTCAGACCTACAGTATTCCCATAGAATTGTCTCTGTACAGTATGTGTGTGGTGGGGGTTGTGAGATGGTATGTCGGATTCCCTTCGTCCTCGTCTCTCATCCCGGGGGTAGAAGAGCTGTGCTGGGCTGAATCATGTCTCAGGGACATTTCAATTTTCCTCATTTTGCTCTACAGGCTTCTCTACGTTTTCTACATCTCTGAGCAGCACAGTGTCTCTGGACAATCTCTGTCTGTAAACGGAGCTGGACAAGGCTGCTCCTGTCCGTGTGATAGATAGATCTAATAGAGTTCCTGTTTGACCTGGAAAGAGAACTCAAGGGTGACTGTTTGATATGATACGCAGCCTCTAAAAGGGATCCACCGAGAGGAGAGGGGGGGGGGGGGGTGCGAAATTAAGCCAGCCAGTGAAATTAAGCCAGGCAGCGCCGTCATATCAGTAATCCCGTCTCGTGCCATCTGGGATCGTCCCTTCTTTTCTTTCCAGGGAAGGGAAATGGTAAATGTGGTATTTCACAGAAACACACTCCAGATATCCCGTAGTATTAAGACCAACCCAGGGTCTAACCACAGTTTCAAAGCCTACCTAATCGACAGCACTGTTAAGCTCAAACCCTTTAGGCGTCAACTCAAAGCTTTGCTGAGCCCTAAGCTGGTTAAGACTCAGTATGCTGTAAAAGGCAGTTTCAGTTGTGAAATTGGGAGCTGGAGAAAGTGAAGTGTTGAGTATAGTTCCAGTATGACCGAATCAGCTCAGAGGAAGGAGCTGACCTCTAGAATCGACTGAGCTAGTGCTTCCATGTCTTTTACAGCGGCACTCACTGCATCCCCTACAGAGAGAGGATTAGACCAGTCAAGGACTTTTCAATAGTACTCAAATGTCCTGCACACATACAGTATACTGCACACTAGGCGTAATCTAACACACCGCGACATGCTCCTACTTACACACACATTAACATGAATGATCTGAAGCATTAGCCAAGCACACACACTCCCTGGTCAGGTGGGTTTGAGTGTTTAGTGAGGCAGCTGGTGTGTCCCTATAGTGGCAGTAGGCAGGGGGGGCTTCATAAACCATACATCTGTTCATGCTAATCAGAGACCTCCCATTGACAGGGTCCTTAAAGGTGGCACGTCAAACATAAATAAAACCAGACCCCCCCCCCCCATCTCCTACCCCCTGTGCCCCTATCACTAACACCCCCAGGGGAGAGCTCCGTCATTCGCCTGAGTAAATGTTATTCAAGTTTTATGGCAGGCAGGCATGCACACAGCCACCTTAACCCCCACTGTGCAACTACAGCTCATCTTTTCTGTCAGGCAGTCTCTGAGGACCTCTGTGTGGCCAGTGAGGTCGATGGCAGAGTGGGCTTTTACGGAAAGCAGTGTCAAAGGTCAAAATTCTCGTTTGCATCCTAATCAGTTTGAGGAGCCTCTTAATCACTTTGTATGTTGGTTGTTATTCATTAAAGGAGCAATCAGCAGTTGCTACATAACATTTTTTTTAAATAAATTAATGCTATATACCCATTGAGTCTTGAAGAATATAATGTATACAGTTTACGGAAGTTTACATACACTTAGGTTGGAGTCATTAAATCTCGTTTTTCAACCACTCCACAAATTTCTTGTTAGCAAACTATAGTTTGGGCAAGTAGGTTAGGACAACTACTCTGTGCATGACAAGTCATTTTTCCAACAATTGTTTACAGACAGATTATTTAACTTATACTTCACTGTATCACAATTCCAGAAGTTTACATACACTAAGTTGACTGTGCCTCTAAACAGCTTGGAAATGTTCAGACAATGAAGCTTTGTATAGGCTAATGGACATCATTTGAGTCAATTGGAGGTGTACCTGTGGATGTATTTCAAGGCTGTGGATGTATTTCAAACCTTCAAACTCAGTGCCTCTTTGCTTGACATCATGGGAGAATCAAAAGAAATCAGCCAAGACCTCAGGAAAAAAAATTGGAGACCTCCACAAGTCTGGTTCATCCTTGGGAGCAATTTCCAAACGCCTGAAGGTACCACGTTCACCTGTACAAGCAAAGGTACGCAAGTATAAACACAATGGGACCACGTAGCTGTCATACTGCTCAGGAAGAAGATACGTTCTGTCACCTAGAGATTAACATACTTTGGTGCGAAAACTGCAAATCAATCCCAGAACAACAGTAAAGGACCATGTGAAGATGTTGGAGGAAACAGGTACCTATTTCCACAGTAAAACAAGTCCTATATTGACATAACCTGAAAGGCCGCTCATCATGGAAGAAGCCACTGCTCCAAAACCACCATAAAAAAGCCAGACTACGGTTTGCAACTGCACATGGGGACAAAGATTGTACTTTTTGTAGAAATGTCCTCTGGTCTGATGAAACAAAAATATAACTATTTGGCCATAATGACCATCGTTATGTTTGGAGGAAAAAAGGGGAGGCATGCAAGCCGAAGAACACCATCCCAAACGTGAAGCACGGGGTGGAAGCATCATGTTGTTTGGGTGCTTTGCTGCAGGAGGGACTGGTGCACTTCACAAAATAGATGGCATCATGAGGTAGGTAAAGGATGTGGATATATTGAAGCAATATCTCAAGACATCAGTCAGGAAGTTAAAGCTTGGTCGCAAATGGGTCTTCCAAATGGACAATGACCACAAGCAAACTTAAAAAGTTGTGGCAAAATGGCTTAAGGACAACAAAGTCAAGGTATTGGAGTGGCCATCACAAAGCCCTGACCTCAATCCCATAGAAAATGTGTGGGCATAACTGAAAAAGCGTGTGTGAGCAAGGAGGCCTACAAACCTGACTCAGTTACACCAGCTCTGTCAGGAAGAATGGGCCAAAATTCACCCAACTTATTGTGGGAAGCTTGTGGAAAGCTATCTCAAACGTTTGAGCCAAGTTAAACATTTTAAAGGCAATGCTACCAAATACTAATTGAGTGTATGCAAACTTCTGACCCACTGGGAATGTGATGAAAGAACTAAAAGCTGAAATAAATGATTCTCTCTACTATTATTCTGATATTTCACATCCTTAAAATAAAGTGGTGATCCTGACTGACCTAAGCATTTTTACTGGGATTAAATGTCAGGAATTGGGAAAAACTATGTATTTTTATGTATTTAAATGCCTCATGAGCTTAGTTCAACTGTCGTACATCATTAGAACCCAAAATATAAGATTGTTTACAAATATCGGAGTAAAACAAAGTGAATTTAAACAAACACCATATTTCCTGAAAACACGGTTTAAACTATAATTTTGACATATGGATGGTCAGTCCTTGCATCTCTAGCTCGGTCTATGAATTTGAGAGTTCTTATATTTCCCCAGCCTTATCCCTCAGCTTTTTACTAAAACTGGGGCGGGGAGTTCACTTTGTTATTGTTTCTACTGCTGATTGCCGCTTTAAGGCCAGACAGCACTGACCCTCCAGCTGAGGCAACTGACCCTGGGGCCTGGGGCCTGGGGCCTGGGCCTGGGCCTGAAGAGACCACCTGGCTATTTTGTCTATCCTTGACAAATTGAAACACTCCATGGCAGTTGCGCAGACCTCAATGGCGTTAACATGGATGTATCCTACTCCTGGACTCTACTCTTAAACTCTCTCCATTGAAAGTGCTCTTAAATCCAGAAGTAGGTCATTGCCATTAAAATGGCCTTATTTCAACCCTGCGTGCAGAAAAATGCAGTCCTGCAGCTGACCAAATTAGGTTTCTGAGAAACGTGTCACTGGTGTCACTGCTAAATAGGTAGGGGGAAGGTGAATTACATTGCTGGATGTTGTTGATGTGGTTCAACTAAATGTCAGAATGTCTTGTATGGGGCTTAAGTCCTGATTTGAGCACATAGGTCATGTAATTTACAAGAACAGATAAGCAGGCAAAAGACCTTCTACATATTCAACTTTCCTCATTATGGTCATTATATTATAGAGCCTAACCCTTAAGTTACTTATTAGCCTCAAAATGTCTTTATAAGTGTTGCCTACCATCTACAGTAAGTTTATTAATCAGTATTGAAAGGAGGATTGAAAACCAGAAAAGTGAAAAACACAAAAGTTTAAGTGCACTGTCCAGTAAGTCTAGACTCTAGGTAATAGTTTAGCTACAGGGATATGGACTGGGATATGTCCCGGATAGCCTTAGGCAACAACATTGATGTATACGCTGACTCGGTGAGCGAGTTTATTAGCAAGTGCATCGGTGATGTTGTACGCACGGTGACTATTAAAACCTTCCCTAACCAGAAACCGTGGATTGATGTCAGCATTCGCGCACAACTGAAAGCGCGAACCACTGCTTTTAATCATGGCAAGGCGACCGGAAACATGACCGAATACAAACAGTGTAGCTATTCCCTCCGCAAGGCAATCAAACAAGCTAAGTGTCAGTATAGATATAAAGTAGAGTCACAATTCAATGGTTAAAACACGAGACGTATGTGGCGGGGTCTACAGTCAATCACGGATTACAAAAAGAAAACCAGCCCCGTCGCAGACACCGACGTCTTGCTCCCAGACAAATGAAACAACTTCTTTGCTCGCTTTGAGAACAATACAGTGCCACTGACACGGCCCGCTACCAAAACCTGTGGGCTCTCCTTCACCGTGGCCAACGTGAGTAAAACATTTAAACGTGTTAACCCTCGCAAGGCTGCTGGCCCAGACGGCATCCCTAGCCGCGTCCTCAGAGCATGCGCAGACTAGCTGGCTGGTATGTTTACGGACATATTCAATCAATCCCTATCCCACTCTGCTGTGCCCCACATGCTTCAAGATGGCCACCATTGTTCCTGTCCCCAAGAAAACTAAGGTAACTGAGCTAAACGACTATCGCCCAGTAGCACTCACTTCTGTCATCATGAAGTGCTTTGAGAGACTAGTCAAGGATCATATCACCTCCATCCTACCTGATACCCTAGACCCACTCCAATTTGCCTAGCGCTCCAATAGGTCCACAGACAATGGAATCGCAATCACACTGCACACTGCCCTAACCCATCTGGACAAGAGGAATACCTATGTGAGAATGCTGTTCATTGACTACAGCTCAGCATTTTTTATTTTTATTTTTTTATATATATTTTTAAAATAAATTTTATCCCCTTTTCTCCCCAATTTTCGTGGTATCCAATCGCTAGTAATTACTATCTTGTCTCATCGCTACAACTCCAGTACGGGCTCGGGAGAGACGAAGGTCGAAAGTCATGCGTCCTCCGAAGCACAAGCCAACCAAGCCGCACTGCTTCTTTAACACAGCGCGCCTCCAACCCGGAAGCCAGCCGCACCAATGTGTCGGAGGAAACACCGTGCACCTGGCCCCCTTGGTTAGCGCGCACTGCGCCCGGCCCGCCACAGGAGTCGCTGGAGCGCGATGAGACAAGGAAATCCCTACCGGCCAAACCCTCCCTAACCCGGACGACGCTAGCCCAATTGTGTGTCGCCCCACGGACCTCCCGGTCGCGGCCGGCTGCGACAGAGCCTGGGGGCGAACCCAGAGACACTGGTGGCGCAGTTAGCACTGCGATGCAGTGCCCTAGACCACTGCGCCACCCGGGGGGCTACAGCTCAGCATTTAACACCATAGTACCCTCCAAACTTGTCATTGTGCAACTGTGTCCTGGACTTTCTGACAGGCCGCCCCCAGGTGGTGAGGGTAGGAAACAACATCTCCACCCCGCTGATCCTCAACACTGGGGCCCCTCAAGGGTGCGTTCTCAGCCCTCTCCTGTACTCCCTGTTCACCCATGACTGCGTGGCCATGCACTTCTCCAACTCAATCATCAAGTTTGCAGACGACACCACAGTGGTAGTCTTGATTACCAACAACGACGAGACGGCCTACAGGGAGGAGGTGAAGGCCCTCCGAGTGTGGTGTCAGGAAAATAACCTCACACTCAACGTCAACAAAACAAAAGGAGATGATCGAGGACTTCAGGAAACAGCAGAGGGAGCACCCCCCTATCCACGTCGACAGGACATTAGTGGAGAGAGATGGAACGTTTTAAGTTCCTCGGCGTACACATCACGGACAAACTGAAATGGTCAAAACACACAGACAGCGTGGTGAAGAAGGCGCAACAGCTGTAAAGTAGGTCTGATCTTGTACGGTAAATCATGCGTTATTCATTAATGCACCATCACTTTCACACGGGCACTATTAGACTACGCCCATGCTCATTATACATGCACACAGCCTCATGAATATTCATTAGCCTTCACCCAACCATCAGCATCAATCGGGCGCTGCACTTAGTGATTAATTATTACACAGCGCTAATGAGGAGCATGTTCTTCCTTCACCAGGGATTTTGCTTTCCTCTGAATATGTAATGGTATCTGTAAGCTAAGCTAATAATGGCATGAAGTCGTATTACATGGGTAAACGGAGAGTAAAAAAGTATAATTTGTTGATTGTGTCAAAGTGATGAGTCAAATTACTAAGATGTTTTCGGGAATTTACATTTTGAACTCTTCGCACGCACGCACGCACGCACGCACGCACACACACAGCATCTGTTCGTAGGGAAAATGACCCTCTGATCTGTGACTGGAGTGACGTGTGTGTTGAGGGACTCTCCTTTGTCACCTCAACTCGGTCACCTGAAAGGATTTGGGACCATGTGTCACGCTGCACACACGTACACACCCACATACACACCCACATATACACACACACAATAACAGAATAGAAGAGAGCACACTGCGCAGCTGAACTCACTCTCAAAGTCAATGCATTCATGCACAAAACTGATAACTACAGAGAACAGATTGCACGTGCTCTCTTTCAAAGTCACACACGCATAGTTTTCAGCTGTGCTAACATAATTGCAAAAGGGTTTTCTCATGATCAATTAGCCTTTTAAAATTATAAACTTGGATTAGCTAACGCAACGTGCCATTGGAACACAGGAGTGACGGTTGCTGATAATGGACCTCTGTACGCCTATGTAGATATTCCATTAAAAAAAAATCAGCCGTTTCCAGCTACAATAGTCATTTACAACATTAACAACGTCTACACTGTATTTCTGATCAATTTGATGTTATTTTAATGGACAAAAAAAATTGATTTTCTTTCAAAAACAAGGACATTTCTAAGTGACCCTAAACTTTCGAGCGGTAGTGTACATTCAGAGTAAGCAACACACGCCCCTTTGCTGAGTATCTCCTTACTGTAAAACCTTTTAAGTAGCCTAACCGTCAGACTCAGGTGTCCTGCATTTGTCAGATAAGGGCTGACTGGCTGGGATGGGTAATGATGGGGGACGGCGGGGGGAGGTTCAGGGGTGGTGGTCAGGGGAGTTGATCGAGTCTACTGGAGGGGGAGGAAGGGGTATGGAGGAGGACAGACAGGGGGACAGAGAGGGACGGTGAGGACACAGGCTTGCCTCTCTGCAGGGCTTATCTGATCCTGTTGGCTTTGAGCCTGTCAGTCTGTCACTGCAGGAGGAGGGGGCAGGGAGAGATCTCTGACTCGTTGACTGTGCCTTCCTGTGTCAGAGCTTTTGTCACCATCTGGGAGATAAGTGGGGTGCTCTCGCTGTGGTGCCATCAGAACTGGCAGACAGGCACCCCGTGGCCCGACGCCCATAGAGAAACCTGGCACCTGGATACACACACACACACACACACTGCATACACGCTGGGCTAGGCTAGATGGGTGCACATACTTATCCAGGCAGATTGGCTGTATTTAAAACACTCACACAAAAGCCCAAAATATGTTTCGCTGACAATATTTGTTGTTTTTTTGTCCCTTTCTCTCCATCCCTCTCTCCTCTTCTCCCTCTGTCCCTGTAATTCGCTCCCACAGAACAGCCAAGTGGTGGAGCTGCAACGGACCAGTCTGCGGGATGATATCAAGGAGTACAAGTTCCGGGAGGCACGTCTGCTGCAGGACTACACGGAGCTGGAGGAGGAGAACATCTCCCTGCAGAAACAGGTCTCCATGCTCAAACAGACCCAGGTGAGGATTAACACAACCACACTGTGAGAGGGGGGAGGTAGTGGGACTAGGGGTGGGGCATGGCTGGATGGTAGGAGAAAAGGAAAGGGAACATGTTCCTTCAGAAACGGGCCTCCTTGCTCAGAGGATTAGGGTGGGGCGAGACGGAATGGGGAATGGGAAGGAAAATGAGAACAGATCAACCCACCTTTTTTATATGTACTCCCTCGCTTCTGCAGGCTACTCCTCCACTCACGCTTCGTTATGAATCCCTCCTCGCTACCATTAGCTGCATTTAGCTGAATCTGCTCATTAGGCTCCGTTAACCCAATAGCTGCAGGCTCTCTGAACCGAGACATTGCGCTACTGTCTACTACACATCCCAGTCCATGTGCAACCCCCGGTTTTCCATGTTCACACACCATAGACCTCTACCTGTATTATCCAGTTTGTGCTGCCACAGCCCAAACAAGGCCTGGAATACACTGATTTAATTCAGATTAGAGAAACCACGCTCGGATGTAATAAAGAGATTAGGCTTTATGTGGAGACCTATTTGCGCCCGGAGAGAGGGGGAGCATGTTTGATTGTAACACAGTTTAAACGGTGTGTTTCTGATAGCTGGCTTTCCCTCTCCGTAGACCACAGAGACACAGAGAGAGAGAGAGAGAGAGAGAGACACAGAGGTGCAAAGCAAATACTCTGATTTTAATTCACGCTGATGGCAAGAGTAAAAACAGACACGAAATATAAAAGAATCTACAAATAGGGCATTTCCTTTTGAAATAGAATTTTATGTGGGAACTGCTAGCACTCTCCATCTGCCCTATATGAAGATTTTATGTTTGTTCAATTTAGAGGCATGAATTTAAAACAAAGACCTATAGGCTATAGTTTTAATTGGCCAATTACAGTACCGAATCCGATTTTAGATGAAAAGACAATTAAAAAAAGGCAATTTTGCACTTTTAAAAGCCCTCATTTAATGGTGACAAAATGAGTTGATTTTAAACCAGTATGGCATCATCCTATTTGCATTTCTCTCATATAAGCCCCCGCCCCGTCTGCTTTGACACATTCTTGTCTGTCCCGCCCCTACAGGTGGAGTTTGAGGGTCTGAAGCATGAGATTCGTCGCCTGGAGGAGGATACCCAGTTCCTGAACAGCCAATTGGAGGACGCCATCCGCCTGAAGGAGATTGCAGAGCGACAGCTAGGGGAAGCGCTGGAGACCATCAAGACTGAGCGCGAGCACAAGGCCGCCCTGAGGAAAGAGCTCTCCCACTACATGAGCATAGGAGACTCTATGTACCACAGGTGCACACACAGTCCAAAGTCACACCTCATGCATCCGCCAAAGCCTTCGACAAAATAATATAGTACGAACAGTTACGAGAATAACAGTGAACTTGATGTTTTCATGTTCTGGTCCTCTCCCTCTCACCAGCCCCCTCAGCATCTCTCTGGGTGGGCTCAAGTTCAGCGACGACGCCGCCACGGAGCCCAACAACGACGACGCTCTCCGCGGTTACGAGAACGGCTTCAGCAAGCTGGCCAACGCCATCGCTGAGGACAACCGTGCGTTCGCGCACAAGAAGGGCGACCTGTTCCGTCCCGTCCCCGGCCTGGTCGACGACCTGCTGAGCGAACTGAACATCTCCGAGATCCAGAAACTCAAACAGCAGCTGCTGCAGGCACGTAGCTACACCCCACAAAACCGCTCATTCATTGCGCGAGATAGGGTTAACAGCGAGGTATATCCGGCTGCTGCAGCTATAGTAGGTCATTCAGTCAGTGAATCTGTTTACACTGTGTATGATATGAATGACACCAAGGTTTGAATTATACAATACACATTGATACTCAAATAATGTTCAAAACAAACCTGGATAGCCACGTGGGCCCAGTGGCTCTTTTGGCCAGGCTGCACGCCTCTGAATCCTGTTAGTGGGAGCTAATCCTGTAGGACACACCCCCAGGATGTCACACACACACACCCATCACAGTGTTAGGCCATCTGTCAGAACATCAGAACGCCTCAACTGTCTCCATGGTTACCAGTGTGTGTACTGATTGGATACCTGTGGGTGAAAAGACGAAAGACCTTAGGACCTGGGTCTTCCTACCCCAAACACGATTATGTTTTAATGTTGTCCCAGGTTTGCCTAGATGTTTCCATAGTATTGCTTTAGTGTACGTACCGTGACATTTAACCTGTTCTGGTCCTTTGGTACTGAATCTCATGGGCAGCAGCAGGTGTTAGTGTTCCGCATTAAGCCAAAATAGTGTCAACCAGCGCTCTGGGTCTTTTCTCCACTGGCAGTCCATTCCACAGATTACTGGCGGGAATCGCAACAGGGAAACCCAAACCTTTCTTGCTCAATAATTCAGCTGCTCCAATGCTCTTCCCTTTCTCCTCGTCCTATCGATCACAGATTGAATAATCGCTCGCAGCAGGTCACCCTACTCCTCAGTTGCAGTAGAATCCATACCCCCACTGTGCAATCATATCCAAAATGGCTTGGCATTACCAACAAGTTTGTCAAGGTCATCAACGAGAATTAGGGAGGGGGGACAGATTAGGTGGAGAAAGGGGGGGTGGGGTATGACAAGTGGTATTCTTAGTGTCAATATCATCACATAATGATGTTTTTTATATACTGTGCTTAAAGATACAGTATGCTGAGAGCTAAAAGTACCTTCCTATACCTATCTTGGCTAGTATTCTAAATAGATATTAATTAAACCATTTTCTCTTTTTAAGTCCTGTCATTGATCACTCATTCATCACAGCTGAATAATAGATGAATTTAAACAGGAATGTGATACTAATTACTGGCACACACCCAGTCTCTGAAAATAGCTCTGTACTGCTCAGGCCTGCACTACTCTGTGTGAGCGCTTACGTGTGTAAGTGGACCCTGGTCCCTCTGCCAACAAAGAATTGAACCCAGTCCAGACTTCTCCAAGGTCACCTAGGCTCTGAATTGGCAGTTCTCTCCTTGCCCTCTGATGCTGTGGTTGGTTGGGCACAGAGACACACTGCCTTTGGTAACATACTGCAGCCCCCTCAGTTAGCCCCTAAAACCTCCAGAGATGTTATACTGCAGCCCCCTCAGTTAGCCCCTAAAACCTCCAGAGATGTTATACTGCAGCCCCCTCAGTTAGCCCCTAAAACCTCCAGAGATGTTATACTGCAGCCCCCTCAGCCCCTAAAACCTCCAGAGATGTTATACTGCAGCCCCCTCAGTTAGCCCCTAAAACCTCCAGAGATGTTATACTGCAGCCCCCTCAGTTAGCCCCTAAAATCTCCAGAGATGTTATACTGCAGCCCCCCCAGTTAGCCCCTAAAACCTCCAGAGATGTTATACTGCAGCCCCCTCAGTTAGCCCCTAAAACCTCCAGAGATGTTATACTGCAGCCCCCTCAGCCCCTAAAACCTCCAGAGATGTTATACTTCAGCCCCCTCAGTTAGCCCCTAAAACCTCCAGATATGTTATACTGCAGCCCCCTCAGCCCCTAAAACCTCCAGAGATGTTATACTGCAGCCCCCTCAGTTAGCCCCTAAAACCTCCAGAGATGTTATACTGCAGCACCCTCAGTTAGCCCCTAAAACCTCCAGAGATGTTATACTGCAGCCCCCTCAGTTAGCCCCTAAAACCTCCAGAGATGTTATACTGCAGCCCCCTCAGTTAGCCCCTAAAACCTCCAGAGATGTTATACTTCAGCCCCCTCAGTTAGCCCCTAAAACCTCCAGATATGTTATACTGCAGCCCCCTCAGCCCCTAAAACGTCCAGAGATGTTATACTGCAGCCCCCTCAGTTAGCCCCTAAAACCTCCAGAGATGTTATACTGCAGCACCCTCAGTTAGCCCCTAAAACCTCCAGAGATGTTATACTGCAGCCCTCTCAGCCCCTAAAACCTCCAGAGATGTTATACTGCAGGCCCCTCAGTTAGCCCCTAAAACCTCCAGAGATGTTATACTGCAGCCCCCTCAGTTAGCCCCTAAAACCTCCAGAGATGTTATACTGCAGCCCCCTCAGTTAGCCCCTAAAACCTCCAGAGATGTTATACTGCAGCCCCCTCAGCCCCTGAAACCTCCAGAGATGTTATACTGCAGCCCCCTCAGCCCCTAAAACCTCCAGAGATGTTATACTGCAGCCCCCTCAGTTAGCCCCTAAAACCTCCAGAGATGTTATACTGCAGCCCCCTCAGCCCCTAAAACCTCCAGAGATGTTATACTGCAGCCCCCTCAGTTAGCCCCTAAAACCTCCAGAGATGTTATACTGCAGCCCCCCCAGTTAGCCCCTAAAACCTCCAGAGATGTTATACTGCAGCCCCCTCAGTTAGCCCCTAAAACCTCCAGAGATGTTATACTGCAGCCCCCTCAGTTAGCCCCTAAAACCTCCAGAGATGTTATACTGCAGCCCCCTCAGCCCCTGAAACCTCCAGAGATCTTATACTGCAGCCCCCTCAGCCCCTGAAACCTCCAGAGATGTTATACTGCAGCCCCCTCAGCCCCTAAAACCTCCAGAGATGTTATACTGCAGCCCCCTCAGTTAGCCCCTAAAACCTCCAGAGATGTTATACTGCAGCCCCCTCAGTTAGCCGCTAAAACCTCCAGAGATGTTATACTGCAGCCCCCTCAGTTAGCCCCTAAAACCTCCAGAGATGTTATACTGCAGCCCCCTCAGTTAGCCCCTAAAACCTCCAGAGATGTTATACTGCAGCCCCCCCAGTTAGCCCCTAAAACCTCCAGAGATGTTATACTGCAGCCCCCTCAGTTAGCCCCTAAAACCTCCAGAGATGTTATACTGCAGCCCCCTCAGTTAGCCCCTAAAACCTCCAGAGATGTTATACTGCAGCCCCCTCAGCCCCTAAAACCTCCAGAGATGTTATACTGCAGCCCACTCAGCCCCTAAAACGTCCAGAGATGTTATACTGCAGCCCCCTCAGTTAGCCCCTAAAACCTCCAGAGATGTTATACTGCAGCACCCTCAGTTAGCCCCTAAAACTTCCAGAGATGTTATACTGCAGCCCTCTCAGCCCCTAAAACCTCCAGAGATGTTATACTGCAGCCCCCTCAGTTAGCCCCTAAAACCTCCAGAGATGTTATACTGCAGCCCCCTCAGTTAGCCCCTAAAACCTCCAGAGATGTTATACTGCAGCCCCCCCAGTTAGCCCCTAAAACCTCCAGAGATGTTATACTGCAGCCCCCTCAGTTAGCCCCTAAAACCTCCAGAGATGTTATACTTCAGCCCCCTCAGTTAGCCCCTAAAACCTCCAGAGATGTTATACTTCAGCCCCCTCAGTTAGCCCCTAAAACCTCCAGAGATGTTATACTGCAGCCCCCTCAGTTAGCCCCTAAAACCTCCAGAGATGTTATACTGCAGCCCCCTCAGCCCCTAAAACCTCCAGAGATGTTATACTGCAGCCCCCTCAGTTAGCCCCTAAAACCTCCAGAGATGTTATACTGCAGCCCCCTCAGTTAGCCCCTAAACCTCCAGAGATGTTATACTGCAGCCCCCTCAGTTAGCCCCTAAAACCTCCAGAGATGTTATACTGCAGCCCCCTCAGTTAGCCCCTAAAACCTCCAGAGATGTTATACTGCAGCCCCCCCAGTTAGCTCCTAAAACCTCCAGAGATGTTATACTGCAGCCCCCTCAGTTAGCCCCTAAAACCTCCAGAGATGTTATACTGCAGCCCCCTCAGTTAGCCCCTAAAACCTCCAGATATGTTATACTGCAGCCCCCTCAGCCCCTAAAACCTCCAGAGATGTTATACTGCAGCCCACTCAGCCCCTAAAACGTCCAGAGATGTTATACTGCAGCCCCCTCAGTTAGCCCCTAAAACCTCCAGAGATGTTATACTGCAGCACCCTCAGTTAGCCCCTAAAACCTCCAGAGATGTTATACTGCAGCCCTCTCAGCCCCTAAAACCTCCAGAGATGTTATACTGCAGGCCCCTCAGTTAGCCCGTAAAACCTCCAGAGATGTTATACAGCAGCCCCCTCAGCCCCTGAAACCTCCAGAGATGTTATACTGCAGCCCCCTCAGCCCCTAAAACCTCCAGAGATGTTATACTGCAGCCCCCTCAGTTAGCCCCTAAAATCTCCAGAGATGTTATACTGCAGCCCCCTCAGCCCCTAAAACCTCCAGAGATGTTATACTGCAGCCCCCTCAGTTAGCCCCTAAAACCTCCAGAGATGTTATACTGCAGCCCCCCCAGTTAGCCCCTAAAACCTCCAGAGATGTTATACTGCAGCCCCCTCAGTTAGCCCCTAAAACCTCCAGAGATGTTATACTGCAGCCCCCTCAGTTAGCCCCTAAAACCTCCAGAGATGTTATACTGCAGCCCCCTCAGCCCCTGAAACCTCCAGAGATGTTATACTGCAGCCCCCTCAGCCCCTAAAACCTCCAGAGATGTTATACTGCAGCCCCCTCAGTTAGCCCCTAAAACCTCCAGAGATGTTATACTGCAGCCCCCTCAGCCCCTAAAACCTCCAGAGATGTTATACTGCAGCCCCCTCAGTTAGCCCCTAAAACCTCCAGAGATGTTATACTGCAGCCCCCTCAGTTAGCCCCTAAAACCTCCAGAGATGTTATACTGCAGCCCCCCCAGTTAGCCCCTAAAATCTCCAGAGATGTTATACTGCAGCCCCCTCAGTTAGCCCCTAAAACCTCCAGAGATGTTATACTGCAGCCCCCTCAGCCCCTAAAACCTCCAGAGATGTTATACTGCAGCCCACTCAGCCCCTAAAACGTCCAGAGATGTTATACTGCAGCCCCCTCAGTTAGCCCCTAAAACCTCCAGAGATGTTATACAGCAGCACCCTCAGTTAGCCCCTAAAACCTCCAGAGATGTTATACTGCAGCCCTCTCAGCCCCTAAAACCTCCAGAGATGTTATACTGCAGGCCCCTCAGTTAGCCCCTAAAACCTCCAGAGATGTTATACTGCGCCCCCTCAGTTAGCCCCTAAAACCTCCAGAGATGTTATACTGCAGCCCCCTCAGTTAGCCCCTAAAACCTCCAGAGATGTTATACTGCAGCCCCCTCAGCCCCTAAAACCTCCAGAGATGTTATACTGCAGCCCCCTCAGTTAGCCCCTAAAACCTCCAGAGATGTTATACTGCAGGCCCCTCAGTTAGCCCCTAAAACCTCCAGAGATGTTATACCGCAGCCCCCTCAGCCCCTAAAACCTCCAGAGATGTTATACTGCAGCCCCCTCAGTTAGCCCCTAAAACCTCCAGAGATGTTATACTGCAGGCCCCTCAGTTAGCCCCTAAAACCTCCAGATATGTTATACTGCAGCCCCCTCAGCCCCTAAAACCTCCAGAGATGTTATACTGCAGCCCCCTCAGTTAGCCCCTAAAACCTCCAGAGATGTTATACTGCAGCCCCCTCAGTTAGCCCCTAAAACCTCCAGAGATGTTATACTGCAGCCCCCTCAGTTAGCCCCTAAAACCTCCAGAGATGTTATACTGCAGCCCGCTCAGCCCCTAAAACCTCCAGAGATGTTATACTGCAGCCCCCTCAGTTAGCCCCTAAAACCTCCAGAGATGTTATACTGCAGCCCCCTCAGTTAGCCCCTAAAACCTCCAGAGATGTTATACTGCAGCCCCCTCAGTTAGCCCCTAAAACCTCCAGAGATGTTATACTGCAGCCCCCTCAGTTAGCCCCTAAAACCTCCAGAGATGTTATACTGCAGCCCCCCAGTTAGCCCCTAAAACCTCCAGAGATGTTATACTGCAGCCCCCTCAGTTAGCCCCTAAAACCTCCAGAGATGTTATACTGCAGCCCCCTCAGTTAGCCCCTAAAACCTCCAGATATGTTATACTGCAGCCCCCTCAGCCCCTAAAACCTCCAGAGATGTTATACTGCAGCCCACTCAGCCCCTAAAACGTCCAGAGATGTTATACTGCAGCCCCCTCAGTTAGCCCCTAAAACCTCCAGAGATGTTATACTGCAGCACCCTCAGTTAGCCCCTAAAACCTCCAGAGATGTTATACTGCAGCCCTCTCAGCCCCTAAAACCTCCAGAGATGTTATACTGCAGGCCCCTCAGTTAGCCCCTAAAACCTCCAGAGATGTTATACTGCAGCCCCCTCAGCCCCTAAAACCTCCAGAGATGTTATACTGCAGCCCACTCAGCCCCTAAAACGTCCAGAGATGTTATACTGCAGCCCCCTCAGTTAGCCCCTAAAACCTCCAGAGATGTTATACAGCAGCACCCTCAGTTAGCCCCTAAAACCTCCAGAGATGTTATACTGCAGCCCTCTCAGCCCCTAAAACCTCCAGAGATGTTATACTGCAGGCCCCTCAGTTAGCCCCTAAAACCTCCAGAGATGTTATACTGCGCCCCCTCAGTTAGCCCCTAAAACCTCCAGAGATGTTATACTGCAGCCCCCTCAGTTAGCCCCTAAAACCTCCAGAGATGTTATACTGCAGCCCCCTCAGCCCCTAAAACCTCCAGAGATGTTATACTGCAGCCCCCTCAGTTAGCCTCTAAAACCTCCAGAGATGTTATACTGCAGGCCCCTCAGTTAGCCCCTAAAACCTCCAGAGATGTTATACCGCAGCCCCCTCAGCCCCTAAAACCTCCAGAGATGTTATACTGCAGGCCCCTCAGTTAGCCCCTAAAACCTCCAGATATGTTATACTGCAGCCCCCTCAGCCCCTAAAACCTCCAGAGATGTTATACTGCAGCCCCCTCAGTTAGCCCCTAAAACCTCCAGAGATGTTATACTGCAGCCCCCTCAGTTAGCCCCTAAAACCTCCAGAGATGTTATACTGCAGCCCCCTCAGTTAGCCCCTAAAACCTCCAGAGATGTTATACTGCAGCCCCCTCAGCCCCTAAAACCTCCAGAGATGTTATACTGCAGCCCCCTCAGTTAGCCCCTAAAACCTCCAGAGATGTTATACTGCAGCCCCCTCAGTTAGCCCCTAAAACCTCCAGAGATGTTATACTGCAGCCCCCTCAGTTAGCCCCTAAAACCTCCAGAGATGTTATACTGCAGCCCCCTCAGTTAGCCCCTAAAACCTCCAGAGATGTTATACTGCAGCCCCCCAGTTAGCCCCTAAAACCTCCAGAGATGTTATACTGCAGCCCCCTCAGTTAGCCCCTAAAACCTCCAGAGATGTTATACTGCAGCCCCCTCAGTTAGCCCCTAAAACCTCCAGATATGTTATACTGCAGCCCCCTCAGCCCCTAAAACCTCCAGAGATGTTATACTGCAGCCCACTCAGCCCCTAAAACGTCCAGAGATGTTATACTGCAGCCCCCTCAGTTAGCCCCTAAAACCTCCAGAGATGTTATACTGCAGCACCCTCAGTTAGCCCCTAAAACCTCCAGAGATGTTATACTGCAGCCCTCTCAGCCCCTAAAACCTCCAGAGATGTTATACTGCAGGCCCCTCAGTTAGCCCCTAAAACCTCCAGAGATGTTATACTGCAGCCCCCTCAGCCCCTAAAACCTCCAGAGATGTTATACTGCAGCCCCTCAGTTAGCCCCTAAAACCTCCAGAGATGTTATACTGCAGCCCCCTCAGTTAGCCCCTAAAACCTCCAGATATGTTATACTGCAGCCCCCTCAGCCCCTAAAACCTCCAGAGATGTTATACTGCAGCCCCCTCAGCCCCTAAAACCTCCAGAGATGTTATACTGCAGCCCCCTCAGTTAGCCCCTAAAACCTCCAGAGATGTTATACTGCAGCCCCCCCAGTTAGCCCCTAAAACCTCCAGAGATGTTATACTGCAGCCCCCTCAGTTAGCCCCTAAAACCTCCAGAGATGTTATACTGCAGCCCCCTCAGCCCCTGAAACCTCCAGAGATGTTATACTGCAGCCCCCTCAGCCCCTAAAACCTCCAGAGATGTTATACTGCAGCCCCCTCAGTTAGCCCCTAAAACCTCCAGAGATGTTATACTGCAGCCCCCTCAGCCCCTAAAACCTCCAGAGATGTTATACTGCAGCCTACTCAGCCCCTAAAACGTCCAGAGATGTTATACTGCAGCCCCCTCAGTTAGCCCCTAAAACCTCCAGAGATGTTATACTGCAGCACCCTCAGTTAGCCCCTAAAACCTCCAGAGATGTTATACTGCAGCCCCCTCAGCCCCTAAAACCTCCAGAGATGTTATACTGCAGCCCCCTCAGTTAGCCCCTAAAACCTCCAGAGATGTTATACAGCAGCCCCCTCAGCCCCTGAAACCTCCAGAGATGTTATACTGCAGCCCCCTCAGCCCCTAAAACCTCCAGAGATGTTATACTGCAGCCCCCTCAGTTAGCCCCTAAAACCTCCAGAGATGTTATACTGCAGCCCCCTCAGTTAGCCCCTAAAACCTCCAGAGATGTTATACTGCAGCCCACTCAGCCCCTAAAACGTCCAGAGATGTTATACTGCAGCCCCCTCAGTTAGCCCCTAAAACCTCCAGAGATGTTATACTGCAGCCCCCTCAGTTAGCCCCTAAAACCTCCAGAGATGTTATACTGCAGCCCCCCCAGTTAGCCCCTAAAACCTCCAGAGATGTTATACTGCAGCCCCCTCAGTTAGCCCCTAAAACCTCCAGAGATGTTATACTTCAGCCCCCTCAGTTAGCCCCTAAAACCTCCAGAGATGTTATACTTCAGCCCCCTCAGTTAGCCCCTAAAACCTCCAGAGATGTTATACTGCAGCCCCCTCAGTTAGCCCCTAAAACCTCCAGAGATGTTATACTGCAGCCCCCTCAGTTAGCCCCTAAAACCTCCAGAGATGTTATACTGCAGCCCCCTCAGTTAGCCCCTAAAACCTCCAGAGATGTTATACTGCAGCCCCCTCAGTTAGCCCCTAAAACCTCCAGAGATGTTATACTGCAGCCCCCTCAGCCCCTAAAACCTCCAGAGATGTTATACTGCAGCCCCCTCAGTTAGCCCCTAAAACCTCCAGAGATGTTATACTGCAGCCCCCTCAGTTAGCCCCTAAACCTCCAGAGATGTTATACTGCAGCCCCCTCAGTTAGCCCCTAAAACCTCCAGAGATGTTATACTGCAGCCCCCCCAGTTAGCCCCTAAAACCTCCAGAGATGTTATACTGCAGCCCCCTCAGTTAGCCCCTAAAACCTCCAGAGATGTTATACTGCAGCCCCCTCAGTTAGCCCCTAAAACCTCCAGATATGTTATACTGCAGCCCCCTCAGCCCCTAAAACCTCCAGAGATGTTATACTGCAGCCCACTCAGCCCCTAAAACGTCCAGAGATGTTATACTGCAGCCCCCTCAGTTAGCCCCTAAAACCTCCAGAGATGTTATACTGCAGCACCCTCAGTTAGCCCCTAAAACCTCCAGAGATGTTATACTGCAGCCCTCTCAGCCCCTAAAACCTCCAGAGATGTTATACTGCAGGCCCCTCAGTTAGCCCCTAAAACCTCCAGAGATGTTATACAGCAGCCCCCTCAGCCCCTAAAACCTCCAGAGATGTTATACTGCAGCCCCCTCAGTTAGCCCCTAAAACCTCCAGAGATGTTATACTGCAGCCCCCTCAGCCCCTAAAACCTCCAGAGATGTTATACTGCAGCCCCCTCAGTTAGCCCCTAAAACCTCCAGAGATGTTATACTGCAGCCCCCCCAGTTAGCCCCTAAAACCTCCAGAGATGTTATACTGCAGCCCCCTCAGTTAGCCCCTAAAACCTCCAGAGATGTTATACTGCAGCCCCCTCAGTTAGCCCCTAAAACCTCCAGAGATGTTATACTGCAGCCCCCTCAGCCCCTGAAACCTCCAGAGATGTTATACTGCAGCACCCTCAGCCCCTAAAACCTCCAGAGATGTTATACTGCAGCCCCCTCAGTTAGCCCCTAAAACCTCCAGAGATGTTATACTGCAGCCCCCTCAGCCCCTAAAACCTCCAGAGATGTTATACTGCAGCCCCCTCAGTTAGCCGCTAAAACCTCCAGAGATGTTATACTGCAGCCCCCTCAGTTAGCCCCTAAAACCTCCAGAGATGTTATACTGCAGCCCCCTCAGTTAGCCCCTAAAACCTCCAGAGATGTTATACTGCAGCCCCCCCAGTTAGCCCCTAAAATCTCCAGAGATGTTATACTGCAGCCCCCTCAGTTAGCCCCTAAAACCTCCAGAGATGTTATACTGCAGCCCCCTCAGTTAGCCCCTAAAACCTCCAGAGATGTTATACTGCAGCCCCCTCAGCCCCTAAAACCTCCAGAGATGTTATACTGCAGCCCACTCAGCCCCTAAAACGTCCAGAGATGTTATACTGCAGCCCCCTCAGTTAGCCCCTAAAAGCTCCAGAGATGTTATACTGCAGCACCCTCAGTTAGCCCCTAAAACCTCCAGAGATGTTATACTGCAGCCCTCTCAGCCCCTAAAACCTCCAGAGATGTTATACTGCAGGCCCCTCAGTTAGCCCCTAAAACCTCCAGAGATGTTATACTGCGCCCCCTCAGTTAGCCCCTAAAACCTCCAGAGATGTTATACTGCAGCCCCCTCAGTTAGCCCCTAAAACCTCCAGAGATGTTATACTGCAGGCCCCTCAGTTAGCCCCTAAAACCTCCAGAGATGTTATACTGCAGGCCCCTCAGTTAGCCCCTAAAACCTCCAGAGATGTTATACCGCAGCCCCCTCAGCCCCTAAAACCTCCAGAGATGTTATACTGCAGCCCCCTCAGTTAGCCCCTAAAACCTCCAGAGATGTTATACTGCAGGCCCCTCAGTTAGCCCCTAAAACCTCCAGATATGTTATACTGCAGCCCCCTCAGCCCCTAAAACCTCCAGAGATGTTATACTGCAGCCCCCTCAGTTAGCCCCTAAAACCTCCAGAGATGTTATACTGCAGCCCCCTCAGTTAGCCCCTAAAACCTCCAGAGATGTTATACTGCAGCCCCCTCAGTTAGCCCCTAAAACCTCCAGAGATGTTATACTGCAGCCCCCTCAGTTAGCCCCTAAAACCTCCAGAGATGTTATACTGCAGCCCCCTCAGTTAGCCCCTAAAACCTCCAGAGATGTTATACTGCAGCCCCCTCAGTTAGCCCCTAAAACCTCCAGAGATGTTATACTGCAGCCCCCCCAGTTAGCCCCTAAAACCTCCAGAGATGTTATACTGCAGCCCCCTCAGTTAGCCCCTAAAACCTCCAGAGATGTTATACTGCAGCCCCCTCAGTTAGCCCCTAAAACCTCCAGATATGTTATACTGCAGCCCCCTCAGCCCCTAAAACCTCCAGAGATGTTATACTGCAGCCCCCTCAGTTAGCCCCTAAAACCTCCAGAGATGTTATACTGCAGCACCCTCAGTTAGCCCCTGAAACCTCCAGAGATGTTATACTGCAGCCCTCTCAGCCCCTAAAACCTCCAGAGATGTTATACTGCAGGCCCCTCAGTTAGCCCCTAAAACCTCCAGAGATGTTATACTGCAGCCCCCTCAGTTAGCCCCTAAAACCTCCAGAGATGTTATACTGCAGCCCCCTCAGCCCCTGAAACCTCCAGAGATGTTATACTGCAGCCCCCTCAGCCCCTAAAACCTCCAGAGATGTTATACTGCAGCCCCCTCAGTTAGCCCCTAAAACCTCCAGAGATGTTATACTGCAGCCCCCTCAGCCCCTAAAACCTCCAGAGATGTTATACTGCAGCCCCCTCAGCCCCTAAAACCTCCAGAGATGTTATACTGCAGCCCCCTCAGTTAGCCCCTAAAACCTCCAGAGATGTTATACTGCAGCCCCCCCAGTTAGCCCCTAAAACCTCCAGAGATGTTATACTGCAGCCCCCTCAGTTAGCCCCTAAAACCTCCAGAGATGTTATACTGCAGCCCCCTCAGTTAGCCCCTAAAACCTCCAGAGATGTTATACTGCAGCCCCCTCAGCCCCTAAAACCTCCAGAGATGTTATACTGCAGCCCCCTCAGTTAGCCGCTAAAACCTCCAGAGATGTTATACTGCAGCCCCCCCAGTTAGCCCCTAAAACCTCCAGAGATGTTATACTGCAGCCCCCTCAGCCCCTAAAACCTCCAGAGATGTTATACTGCAGCCCCCTCAGTTAGCCCCTAAAACCTCCAGAGATGTTATACTGCAGCCCCCTCATCCCCTAAAACCTCCAGAGATGTTATACTGCAGCCCCCTCAGTTAGCCGCTAAAACCTCCAGAGATGTTATACTGCAGCCCCCTCAGTTAGCCCCTAAAACCTCCAGAGATGTTATACTGCAGCCCCCTCAGTTAGCCCCTAAAACCTCCAGAGATGTTATACTGCAGCCCTCTCAGCCCCTAAAACCTCCAGAGATGTTATACTGCAGGCCCCTCAGTTAGCCCCTAAAACCTCCAGAGATGTTATACTGCGCCCCCTCAGTTAGCCCCTAAAACCTCCAGAGATGTTATACTGCAGCCCCCTCAGTTAGCCCCTAAAACCTCCAGAGATGTTATACTGCAGCCCCCTCAGCCCCTAAAACCTCCAGAGATGTTATACTGCAGCCCCCCCAGTTAGCCCCTAAAACCTCCAGAGATGTTATACTGCAGCCCCCTCAGTTAGCCCCTAAAACCTCCAGAGATGTTATACTGCAGGCCCCTCAGTTAGCCCCTAAAACCTCCAGAGATGTTATACTGCAGCACCCTCAGTTAGCCCCTGAAACCTCCAGAGATGTTATACTGCAGCCCTCTCAGCCCCTAAAACCTCCAGAGATGTTATACTGCAGGCCCCTCAGTTAGCCCCTAAAACCTCCAGAGATGTTATACTGCAGCCCCCTCAGTTAGCCCCTAAAACCTCCAGAGATGTTATACTGCAGCCCCCTCAGCCCCTGAAACCTCCAGAGATGTTATACTGCAGCCCCCTCAGCCCCTAAAACCTCCAGAGATGTTATACTGCAGCCCCCTCAGTTAGCCCCTAAAACCTCCAGAGATGTTATACTGCAGCCCCCTCAGCCCCTAAAACCTCCAGAGATGTTATACTGCAGCCCCCTCAGCCCCTAAAACCTCCAGAGATGTTATACTGCAGCCCCCTCAGTTAGCCCCTAAAACCTCCAGAGATGTTATACTGCAGCCCCCCCAGTTAGCCCCTAAAACCTCCAGAGATGTTATACTGCAGCCCCCTCAGTTAGCCCCTAAAACCTCCAGAGATGTTATACTGCAGCCCCCTCAGTTAGCCCCTAAAACCTCCAGAGATGTTATACTGCAGCCCCCTCAGCCCCTAAAACCTCCAGAGATGTTATACTGCAGCCCCCTCAGTTAGCCGCTAAAACCTCCAGAGATGTTATACTGCAGCCCCCCCAGTTAGCCCCTAAAACCTCCAGAGATGTTATACTGCAGCCCCCTCAGCCCCTAAAACCTCCAGAGATGTTATACTGCAGCCCCCTCAGTTAGCCCCTAAAACCTCCAGAGATGTTATACTGCAGCCCCCTCATCCCCTAAAACCTCCAGAGATGTTATACTGCAGCCCCCTCAGTTAGCCGCTAAAACCTCCAGAGATGTTATACTGCAGCCCCCTCAGTTAGCCCCTAAAACCTCCAGAGATGTTATACTGCAGCCCCCTCAGTTAGCCCCTAAAACCTCCAGAGATGTTATACTGCAGCCCTCTCAGCCCCTAAAACCTCCAGAGATGTTATACTGCAGGCCCCTCAGTTAGCCCCTAAAACCTCCAGAGATGTTATATTGCGCCCCCTCAGTTAGCCCCTAAAACCTCCAGAGATGTTATACTGCAGCCCCCTCAGTTAGCCCCTAAAACCTCCAGAGATGTTATACTGCAGCCCCCTCAGCCCCTAAAACCTCCAGAGATGTTATACTGCAGCCCCCTCAGTTAGCCCCTAAAACCTCCAGAGATGTTATACTGCAGGCCCCTCAGTTAGCCCCTAAAACCTCCAGATATGTTATACTTCAGCCCCTAAAACCTCCAGAGATGTTATACTGCAGCCCCCTCAGCCCCTAAAACCTCCAGAGATGTTATACTGCAGCCCCCTCAGTTAGCCCCTAAAACCTCCAGAGATGTTATACTGCAGCCCCCTCAGTTAGCCCCTAAAACCTCCAGAGATGTTATACTGCAGCCCCCTCAGCCCCTAAAACCTCCAGAGATGTTATACTGCAGGCCCCTCAGTTAGCCCCTAAAACCTCCAGAGATGTTATACTGCAGCCCCCTCAGTTAGCCCCTAAAACCTCCAGAGATGTTATACTGCAGGCCCCTCAGTTAGCCCCTAAAATCTCCAGAGATGTTATACTGCAGCCCCCTCAGTTAGCCCCTAAAACCTCCAGAGATGTTATACTGCAGCCCTCTCAGCCCCTAAAACCTCCAGAGATGTTATACTGCAGGCCCCTCAGTTAGCCCCTAAAACCTCCAGAGATGTTATACAGCAGCCCCCTCAGTTAGCCCCTAAAACCTCCAGAGATGTTATACTGCAGCCCCCTCAGCCCCTGAAACCTCCAGAGATGTTATACTGCAGCCCCCTCAGTTAGCCCCTAAAACCTCCAGAGATGTTATACTGCAGCCCCCTCAGTTAGCCCCTAAAACCTCCAGAGATGTTATACTGCAGCCCCCTCAGCCCCTAAAACCTCCAGAGATGTTATACTGCAGCCCCCTCAGTTAGCCCCTAAAACCTCCAGAGATGTTATACTGCAGCCCCCCCAGTTAGCCCCTAAAACCTCCAGAGATGTTATACTGCAGCCCCCTCAGTTAGCCCCTAAAACCTCCAGAGATGTTATACTGCAGCCCCCTCAGTTAGCCCCTAAAACCTCCAGAGATGTTATACTGCAGCCCCCTCAGCCCCTGAAACCTCCAGAGATGTTATACTGCAGCCCCCTCAGCCCCTAAAACCTCCAGAGATGTTATACTGCAGCCCCCTCAGTTAGCCGCTAAAACCTCCAGAGATGTTATACTGCAGCCCCCTCAGTTAGCCCCTAAAACCTCCAGAGATGTTATACTGCAGCCCCCTCAGTTAGCCCCTAAAACCTCCAGAGATGTTATACTGCAGCCCCCCCAGTTAGCCCCTAAAACCTCCAGAGATGTTATACTGCAGCCCCCTCAGTTAGCCCCTAAAACCTCCAGAGATGTTATACTGCAGCCCCCTCAGTTAGCCCCTAAAACCTCCAGAGATGTTATACTGCAGCCCCCTCAGCCCCTAAAACCTCCAGAGATGTTATACTGCAGCCCACTCAGCCCCTAAAACGTCCAGAGATGTTATACTGCAGCCCCCTCAGTTAGCCCCTAAAACGTCCAGAGATGTTATACTGCAGCCCCCTCAGTTAGCCCCTAAAACCTCCAGAGATGTTATACTGCAGCACCCTCAGTTAGCCCCTAAAACCTCCAGAGATGTTATACTGCAGCCCTCTCAGCCCCTAAAACCTCCAGAGATGTTATACTGCAGGCCCCTCAGTTAGCCCCTAAAACCTCCAGAGATGTTATACTGCAGCCCCCTCAGTTAGCCCCTAAAACCTCCAGAGATGTTATACTGCAGCCCCCTCAGCCCCTAAAACCTCCAGAGATGTTATACTGCAGCCCCCTCAGTTAGCCCCTAAAACCTCCAGAGATGTTATACTGCAGGCCCCTCAGTTAGCCCCTAAAACCTCCAGAGATGTTATACTGCAGCCCCCTCAGTTAGCCCCTAAAACCTCCAGAGATGTTATACTGCAGCCCCCTCAGTTAGCCCCTAAAACCTCCAGAGATGTTATACTGCAGGCCCCTCAGTTAGCCCCTAAAACCTCCAGATATGTTATACTGCAGCCCCCTCAGCCCCTAAAACCTCCAGAGATGTTATACTGCAGCCCCCTCAGCCCCTAAAACCTCCAGAGATGTTATACTGCAGCCCCCTCAGTTAGCCCCTAAAACCTCCAGAGATGTTATACTGCAGCCCCCTCAGTTAGCCCCTAAAACCTCCAGAGATGTTATACTGCAGCCCCCTCAGCCCCTAAAACCTCCAGAGATGTTATACTGCAGGCCCCTCAGTTAGCCCCTAAAACCTCCAGAGATGTTATACTGCAGCCCCCTCAGTTAGCCCCTAAAACCTCCAGAGATGTTATACTGCAGCCCCCTCAGTTAGCCCCTAAAACCTCCAGAGATGTTATACTGCAGCCCCCTCAGCCCCTAAAACCTCCAGAGATGTTATACTGCAGGCCCCTCAGTTAGCCCCTAAAATCTCCAGAGATGTTATACTGCAGCCCCCTCAGTTAGCCCCTAAAACCTCCAGAGATGTTATACTGCAGCCCCCTCAGTTAGCCCCTAAAACCTCCAGAGATGTTATACTGCAGCCCCCTCAGTTAGCCCCTAAAACCTCCAGAGATGTTATACTGCAGCCCCCTCAGTTAGCCCCTAAAACCTCCAGAGATGTTATACTGCAGCCCCCTCAGCCCCTAAAACCTCCAGAGATGTTATACTGCAGCCCCCTCAAAACCTCCAGAGATGTTATACTGCAGCCCCCTCAGTTAGCCCCTAAAACGTCCAGAGATGTTATACTGCAGCCCCCTCAGTTAGCCCCTAAAACCTCCAGAAATGTTATCTGTTATTTGGAAAAACAACCACCTTTATCATCCTTTAGGACAATCATATGCATTAGGTAGAGAAGAAGAGGGATAGACAAACACAATGAAATGGGAAGATTAAACCTGCATAATTATGCCTAAATGGTCATCTGTCTATAATTTGCGTCAGGCTTTTTTCTGTCCGGAAACTAGTAACATTACTTAACTTATCAAATTAATACATCTGTCTTATGCTCCGTCTCCCCTTGTCTAGATGGAGCGTGAGAAGGTGTCTCTGATGTCCACGCTGCAGGACTCTCAGAAGCAGCTGGAGCAGGCCCACGGGGCCCTGGAGGAGCACCAGGAGAAGGTCAGCCGCCTCAGCGAGAACCTCAATGCCATCCGGAGGCTCCAGGCCAGCAAGGAGCGCCAGTCAGCCCTGGACAACGAGAAAGAACGCGACAGCAACGACGACGGAGACTACTACGAGGTGGACATCAACGGACCCGAGATCCTGGAGTGCAAGTACAAGGTAATGAAACATGTATACACACATATGTAACGGATGTGAAATGGCTAGCTAGTTAGCGGGTACGCGCTAGTAGCGTTTCAATCAGTTACGTCACTTGCTCTGAAACCTAGATGTAGTGTTGCCCCTTGCTCTGCAAGGGCCGCGGCTTTTGTGGAGCGATGGGTAACGACGCTTCGTGGGCGACCGTTGTTGATGTGTGCAGAAGGTCCCTGGTTCGCTTCCGTGTCGGGGCGAGGGGACGACGTAAAGTTATACTGTTACATTGCTTTTGATGTACAGTGCTTTGCAACCAACAACTTACCGCTGGTTTGGTGCTTGTTCACTGGGACGATTCTAACTGAAACATCCTCCCTCGTAAGCAAGCTACGCAAACCAGCCAATAAGATGCCATGTTGAGTAGGTGACGGCAAGACAAAACTAAAACCAAAAACCCATTGGCTTAACAATAAAGTGGCAAGGGGAATCACCAATAAAACCCTGTTACACATACACAGATGATGAAGCCACTCTACTCCTAAAACTGGCTATTCCTAACTCTGCCTCTGGTTGTCTCAGGTTGCAGTGTCGGAGGCAGGTGAGCTAAAGGAGGAGCTGAAGACCCTGAAGGCAGAGTACCAGTCCTGTCAGTCACGCTACGAGGAGGAGCGAGGACGTCTGGCGTCTGATGTCACGGCCCTGGGAGAGAAGCTGTCCTCCCTGGAGAAGACCAGCCGCGTGGAGAGAGAGGAGAAGGCCATCCTGACGAAGGAGCTCCGCAAGGTGAGAAACACCCTCCATGATACAGGCCCCCTAAAGTCTTAGGCTAGTTAATGTTTTTTTCTGCGGTGTTATATTGATGAACGGTTATCTGTAGTCAATTCTTTTCACTTTTCTCTGTGTATGAATTGTTTGTACTTTTCCCTCACACTGCAAACCAGATTTCTCTCTTCGATCAAACTGTATGAATTGACAAACGTTTCCTTCTTTCTATCTGTAAAGGTGAGTGACGTGGCGGGCGAGTCCCAGGGCAGCCTGAACGTGGCGCAGGACGAGCTGGTCACCTTCAGCGAGGAGCTGGCCACCCTCTACAACCACGTGTGCATGTGCAACAACGAAACTCCCAACCGCGTCATGCTCGACTTCTACAAGCAGGGCAAGGGCGGGCGCACGAGTCCCGAAGGTCGCGGCCGCCGCTCCCCCATCCTGCTCACCAAGGGCCTGTTCCCCGTCCCCGATGCTGCCGACAGTGCCTTGTCCCCTGTCTCCTCTTCCCCCTCGCCCCGGGAGCCGATGAACGTGTACAACCTGGTGGCCATCATCCGGGACCAGATCAAGCACCTGCAGCTGGCGGTGGACCGCACCACAGAGCTGTCCCGTCAGAGGGTGGCGTCTCTGGAGCTCGGCGCCGTGGCCGACAAGGACATGGAGGCCTGCATGGAGGAGATCCTCAAACTCAAGTCCCTGCTCAGCACCAAGAGGGAGCAGATCGCTACACTGAGGACCGTGCTCAAAGCCAACAAGCAGGTCAGATGCTGAACCTCCATGTTTGTATTTCCCTCCCCTAAGAATCAGTCGGGGGACTGAGGCAGGGAGGTGGCTGTCTGAAGCCTCTTCAGCTGTCGTAGCAAATGCACTGCAGCCAAGATTCATAGCGAAACAACAGGGAGAGACAGCTGGTGGCTGTGAGTGTTTGTGTGTGTCTGTGTGATAGAGTTTTAAAAAAAGATGAAAGCTTCCTAAAGCAGACACTCCCTAACAGCCCATAACCCGGAATGTTTGTGTGTCCAGTTGCTGTCAGATCTTTGAAGAGGGTGTGTGTTCCTCAGCTCCTGAATCTGGCTCTCAGATAAAAGCCTCTCATGAAGAAACGCACCTGTAGTCTTTAAATCCAGCCAAATCCCCACCGAACTGCTGTGCAGTTAAACCCTCAAAGGTCACGCACTGGAACAGACGCTAATGACATAAAGCTGCAGGGAAAAGACTCCAAATGACCCGTTTTATTTGGTCTGACCGTTGTTGTGTTGTGTCCCCCCTACAGACGGCTGAGGTGGCGCTGGCCAACCTGAAGAGTAAGTATGAGAACGAGAAGGCCATGGTGACGGAGACCATGATGAAGCTGAGGAACGAGCTGAAGGCCCTGAAGGAGGATGCCGCTACCTTCTCTTCACTTCGAGCTATGTTCGCCACACGGTAAGAGGAGTACATTATCACGCGCCCCCGTTTAAAACAAGTTAGGAACTAGTGATGGGAGAGAAAAAAATCGCTAGTTACATATCGCAATATTATATCAATATTTGACTCCCAAGAATCAATTTGGGGAAAAAATCTATAAAAAAAAGTAGTTGTTTTTGGTACTGTAGGTAGCATGAGCTTGCGCTAGTCAACTGTACCTGCGCCAAAACGGCAGTATTTTTCATCCTTGTTCTCCATCTCCTTTTTAAATAGTGAGCCAACATGTTTTTAGAACTTTTATTTCCCTGACTGACCAAAACTCATTTTCTCTTGTCTCTCTCTCGTCTCTCTGAAACAGACACACAGTGAGCAATATGTTTGGAACACCAAATCGCAATAAAAACGCAATACACACAGAATCATGAGAATCACAACACATATCACATCGGGCACCTAAGTAGCGTATCGTGAGGTCCCCAGCCCTATTAGGAACACGCTATTAGACTCCTAGTTTGGAACACACATTTAAACACGTTATCGCATACCTTGGCCACACAGGCAGAGAGTAGTCAGTCACCCATGACCCAAGAACACGCGCTCTGTCTATATACTACAACAGATTCATCTGTGCGTATGAGAGTAGGCTCTCTCGTCCCTTTAGGCTTTGTTTGCCACACGACAAGACACGCGCTATACCTACCTCGCTTACCTACAGAAACAAACCCAGCAAACCAAAAGAAAAGCGCCGCAAAAAAACAACAACACCGTTACAACTTGAGGTTTTACGCACAGTTATATCGTTTACGTACATATGTATTTAGCCTACTAAAACGCTGTCGCCGTGCGATTTAAATGGAAAGATGTATTGACCAAGACACCTAGACGTCCCAGTGTCCATCCGACCGCTTTTACCACGTCAACCTAGCAGTAACACCATCCTAAGAGCACACGCGCGACAGTTTTAATACCACACGGTAAGCCATATTTACCATATGCTAACGCCGTGTACATAGCGTTGCTTTTAACAACCGGCAGGTTTTAATAGGAGTGTTGTTTTTTTCTTTGTGAATCTGGACCAGTGGAGGACGGCCGTACTACGGACACGTCTCTAATCTGTTATCATCACTATGCTGAAGAAGCAGGGTTTTATGACCCGCGACTGCTTATCAGATGGAGGGGCTACGTTAACCCTTTTGCTGGCTAAGCATGCTGATTCCCATAAGAAGCGGGCCAAAGGTTCCCCTTATAATCCCCACCTCGACCTGGTCTGGATAACTACCCCGGATGCAATGTACTCTAGTTTCACCATAGTCTCACTGTACTGTAGTCTTCCTCCTGAAGGAGTGTGTGTGTGTTTGTGTGGGGGGGGGTCTATGTTGGTGGGAGTGCGCAATGACTATGAGTGTGTGCGCAATGTGTGCACACTGTACACAAGCATGTAGGCCACCGCACATTCTTGTGGTACTTTGTTTGCTCTGTTGTGTTGATGTGGAGCCCAGTGCGTCCTCCCTTCTCCTGCAAACCCTCCCTGAACCAGATGGCAACTCTGAGGCGGTCGCTCTCCGTCTTTAAGGCGGCTCCTCCACTTACAGCAAAGCTCATATCAAGCTGTGCAGGAAGGAGAGGAGAGGGCAGGAGAGAAGGGAGGGCTGCACTATCCACAGAGAGTGTGCACTCGGCACCCCTCATATTTACAGTGGAGTAATGCTACGGTGTACCTGCACTCCCGGTCCATTAGCTGGTCTTACTGAGTAATTCTATGTAACTGTAGTAGCTTATCGATTTACATGGCGGAGAAAGCGGTCTTCCTCTGCAAATATGGGCGTGTTTCTGTTGTCATAACGATTTGGTGCAGTGCAGGGCCAGATGGTCTGTTGATGCGGTTGTTAAGTCATCCCTCTGAAGACACGAGAGGAAATCAGCTCTCGCTGAGCACCTCAGAGGAAGCCATTTTGAAAATAACTGGCATTCTGCTTTAGAATGACTTTCACTGACCAATCGGGGTTTCAAACCAAGTGTTCGTTAAGAGGTACTGGCTGTTAGCCCCAGAACGAGGGTGGTAGATATGATACAGAGGAAAATGGCAGCGCCAGAGAGGCCCGCGTGTTAAATGTGCCTTTCCCCTTGTCCCTCTTTGCTCTCGTAAGAGACTGAATGATGCTCATAACACAACATAACAAAACAAAACATAGCTCAACTCTGCTCAGGGGGCCACAGGAAATCCCTCAGTCTTTACCTGATTTCTATGTGCCTTGGATATAATTCATGTTGTTTTTGCTACCCCCTATATTATGATTGTCACGAGACCAGTAACGCGATGCTACGATGGCAAAAAGCACAAAGCAGACTGAACTCTTTGGTCCTTTAAAAAAAAACTACTGTATGTAAAATGTTGCGCTATAGGAAATCCGTTTTGTTCCCTTGCCACGATACGGCTGAGTGCCGCAATACTGTTGTCGTGACAGCCCTACCCTATATACTGCACTACAGGGAATAGGGATCCATTTTGGACTCAGTATGTTCTGGGCTGTGTACAGCCTGGGTATTCGGGGTGGTGTTCATTCAGGTCCTTCTGGAGCCTGTACGTATTGGTATGCTAATGTTGGCCTATAGAATGATGGTGGGGAGTGAGGGGGGAGGCCTCTTTGAAAGGCTTTAAGAGGCAGAGGGATGTGATTGACCCACGTTTCCCACACTCCCCCTGTTTCTTCCCGTTCTCCCCTCTTCCATCCTCAGAGCAAAACACAAGGCCCTCGACCCGACAGAGAGAGAGGGAGTCTTTCATTTCAGCTTCTCGACAGGGGCTCATTTGAGAGTCTTTCTTCATGGTTATTCCATCTTTGACATACTCTGTCGACTTAAATGTAGATTTTGGGGATTCCTGAGATTTTCAGTAGACTGCCTTAGTTTCGAGTGTGTGGCCCCAGAGTGAGAGAGTTGGAGTGAATGGAGTGGGACTGATTGAATGTGCAAATCTCTGTGTGACTCTTTTGTGTAATGCTAGCTCCTGATATGTGTATTCTATGTCCGTTTGTACGTCTCCATCTTGTGTATGTGGTGTTGTACTCCAGCTGTGGACTGTGTTATCAGTGTACAGTAAGTACAGTAAATATCAGTGTACAGTAAATATTTTGCGTCTTCTCTTTTCAGCAGGAGCCATTTGCTTTCCAACCGTTGTTTTCCCTCGGTTGTATTTGAAATGTTCCGTAAGGCCTGTTTTTTTCTGCATGCTGTTTATTCACTGACGGATTTGCCGCGCGTTCCCGACTGTAGGCTACTCGTTGTTATTGGACTACAATCCACAGCTAGGCTGTGGGGGGCAGGGGAATTAACGAAGATGCAACTCATATGAACTTTGATCGCTTTTATTACAATGTTTACATTTTTCAAAAAAGTGAGAAGGAAAACAAACGATGCCACGAGAGTTACCGGATCCGGCCAAATAGATTCCGGACCAAAACAGTCGAAAATGGAGAGGTGCAGGATCGGACTCCAATTAACCCCTGCCTGGACATGCCTGCTCTTAGCAGGCTCTAGGCACTATACACGCAAAGAATCAGTCAGCCTTCCCCCCAGTCAAATCGAACAGGCACACACTCTCATTCTATCTCTTTCTGTTTCTCTGATTCCCATTTTGTCCTTACTTTCATTGTTGGTTATTTTACTCCTTCTTTATCTCCCCTCTCCTCCCTCCTAAATCCTCTCACTCATCCTCCTCCACAATGACCAATGCTGATCCCACATAGCCAGAGAACAGCTGAGGCGAGTGTGTGCCTGTGTTCACACTCCATGTGACAAACAAATGTGCTGTAGTGCTGTGTTTCAACACCCATGTGTCAGTATATTTAGGGCGTATGCGCCAGTGGAGGCTGCTGAGGGGAGGCCGGCTCATAATAACCTTTCCACTTATTCCGCTCCAGCCATTACCACGTGCCCGTCCTCCCCATTTAAGATGCCACCAACCTCCTGTGGTATGTGCCTGCCAGTGTAGTCCCTACCCTTCCCTATGAACATGTCATTGTGTTTCCTGCAGTGCATGTGTGTGCGTGTGGATATGAGTGGATGCTGTGCACGTTATCCTCTGAGCGCATGTTGTGTGCAGTACGCCTGTGTGTGTGTGTCTCGTGACCCCTGGCTACTGTAGATCATCTGAGACATGGAGCCTCTGTTCCACACTACTCTGAATGTGGAGACTGTTCTTCGACAAAGGGCCAGCCGCCACCCAGGGCCATTGTGGCCCTCCAGTCTCTCCCTATCAGGCCAAGAAGGGACCCATTGTATCCCTTCATCCCTAGAATGGAAGCTTGTATTTTTTCCCGGGAAAACCCACGCCCTCTTACACCCTCCACCCAGCATGGCTGGTCCATCTTAAAGGGCACTGCGACCCCTGGGAACCCCCCCATTCGCCATCTCACACTGGGTCAAATGAAGCTGCACTGATCCCCTTTGTCTGGGTGTGCCCCCCAGTGGGAGTCCGACTGCACGCCCACGAGGGGGGGCTGGGTTTGTGTATGTGGGGGGAGAGGATGTGTGCATCATGGGGAGTGCCCGTGTGCAATAACACAACACTTCAATGGGCCAATAGTGAGAGACTGAATAGCAACATTAGGTCCTATGTGACCAATGAGAATGCGCACTGGGCACAGACGTCAGTTCAACTTTCGACTCCTTGTAACGTCCATGTCCTGATGAATTGAGGCTGTTCTGAGGGCGAAAGGGGGTGCAACTCAATATTAGGAAGGTGTTCCTAATGTCTTTCCCACTCATTGCAGATTGTGATTGATACTCGGAAGGGTAGAGGAAACGTTCCAATCCACCAGATAGAACAGGGAGTGTTTATGTCCCACATTTTGATTCAGAGTAACTTGTAATTCCCCTGATGTAGACTTGTCCTGCTGGTAGGACTGAAGGAGTGTTCTGAGATGCCAGGAATTTCATTCCAATGTGGGTTGGGCTGAATGACAGCTGGGAGGGAAGGTGGTGTACTGCACAGATCTCTGCAGAGGTGTGGCTACCATTATCACTGGGGAATGTCATCTCAGATCGCTGTGTCAGCAGGATGGAGACAGGTGGGGGGGGGGGGGGGGAGTGACTGCAGGTACCGAGAGTAGACGAGTTTGAAAAAAAGAGAGGAGGATGGAGGAAGGATGATGGAGATATAAATGAAGGATGGAGGGAGGATGACGGAGAGATGTAAGATGAGGGTGCAGAGAAAGGAAAGAGAGGTAGAGAGAGTGAAGGGCAGAATGATTAATAATGGAAGAGGAAGCAGATGAAGGACAGTGATATGAACCCCTGCCTCTACATTCCAGGCAGCATGACCTAGTTTTCTGGACCTGCCTGGCCCTAACACACACACTTAAATGCTCACAGTGGTAAAAATAGATTAAATATAGCATCACAGCACAGTGAGTGAGTGAGTGAGTGAGTGAGTGAGTGAGTGAGTGAGTGAGTGTGAGAGCCTTGTGCTATTTCACACTAGCGTGGGAAGCAGATTTGATGTTATATTACACTGATGCTAGAGAGAGTTGTTTGAGTGATAGCGAGAGGAAAATCTTTTCTTCCATACCTTTCTTTGCACCTCTCTTGTTTGGGCTCTCACTTAGCCCACTCCTAAAGTGAGCTTTCCTCCTTTGTGTGTGATCTATTATTACCTTCGTGCTCAGACTCCTCATATTGTCATGCAGACAGACGTCCGGGTAGAGCTACATCAACACAGCCCACATGAAGCCCAACCCCGGGATACATTCAAATGGGATGTATGTTCAGCCATTAAACTCTGCATATATATGCATACTGTGTTTGGATATTAGCAGTACAAAGTGAATCATGCGTAGCTGGGCTTTTAGTGAATAGTAAATACATCTCTACATTTTCTACTGCCCCGGTGCAATACAGATGAGGTCTTAAGTGAGTCTTGTGGGGGTGAAATTAGTTCCTGTTGTTCTTCCTTGAATAGGATGTTTAAAGTTTATAGTGCTGAGCATTAATGAACATTTTTGTTATTTTTTCCCGTTATTTTTCACCGACATCTTTCAAATATTCGGATTTAAAACATATTTCCTGCAATTCTACACATTTTGTCGTAAGATGCAGAGAAATGTTGCCGTTTTTAAAAGCACATTTTATTGCAATTTAATACATTTTGCCATGTCTAATGTTTACTCATATCATATTTAAGTGACTCGAACATTACGACAAAGTCTATGGGCAAAACAAAACGAGTTAAAAAAACATGGGCTAGTTGATCTGGACATTTCGGACAAGTTATAAATAGCTCTCTAAGGTATGCAATGACTAACATGACTCATGATGAGGAGCTGATGACGCACTACCCAATTTAGTAATGGCACCTTGTGCATTCTACTATTACAACAAGGAGTACGTTTAAAGCCGGACTCAGTTCCTTTCACGTTTGGGAACCACTGGTTTAAGTGATTGATGGTGTTCAGCAGTCATAAAAGTATGCCGTGTTTACACTGAAAAACGACAAAATAGTGATTTTGTCAGACAGCATAGGAGGCAGCACTATAGAGATGCTCAGCACAAAAAGTTTAGGACAGAGAGGTTTTCAGGGAGAAGAGAGTGGTGCTGGGGGAGATGGAGAGATAGTCTGATGAAATGGTAGACTGCCGGATGGCAAGGCTCTGGTAGACACCTCAAGGGCTTTATCTGGTGGAGAAGACGGGCACTGGGGAAGTAGGTCAAAGGTCAAGACGAATGTGGGTTCAGCCTTTTTTTCTTGCATTGATTTTCAGTGGGCTTGAAGGTCAGGGAAATCCATCTGAAATAGCCACAGACAATATGAACAGTCCGATTGGAGATCCAGACCGTTACCACTGGTAGTGAAAAGACCACAGTCACTGTCAGATCACTGTGCCTTTGGCTGTTAACACTGGAGGTTTCTACTGCCACCTATTGGATGGCTAGTGAAAATGCAGTAAATGTTTAAGGGCTGAAATCTCACTGACGTTGGAGGCAAATATCTTATTCTAATGTGATCTCTCTCTCTCCCTCCCTCCATCCCTCTCTCTCTCTCCCGCTCCCTCCTTCTACTGTAGCTGTGACGAGTATGTGACTCAGCTGGATGAGATGCAGAGACAGCTGTCTGCGGCAGAGGATGAGAAGAAGACCCTGAATTCCCTCCTCCGTATGGCCATCCAGCAGAAGCTAGCCCTGACCCAGCGCTTGGAGGACCTGGAGTTTGACACCGAGCAGACCCGCCGCGGGGGCAAACCTAAAGGCAGGGCCGCCAACGGCAGAACCACCAACGGCCAGACCAACACCGCCAACATCCCCTACGTGAGTCACGGGCTCACCTGCGCCGGCATCGGTCGCGCCAGTGAGCCCAACATCATGCCCAACGGCATCCTGGGAGGCCCAGTGGTCTTCTGCAGCGAGAAGTACAAGATCTACTGCGACTGAAGTGGCTGCGTTGTCAGCACGGGACCGCTGTGTACAGGGGGGAGGAGCCCGAGGTCCTCCCCTGACTTAGTGTTAAAGAGCCCTACTACGCTCGCTTAGCTCCCTGCCTGCTCAGCCTGCAGCCTCATAGAGCCTGGTGTATGTCTAACCTATAGTACATACTTATGCCTGTGGCCACGTATGGCCACTCACGCCTGCTAGTGTAAACGCTTAGGGGAATGCAGATGTGTATGTACTGTACCGTACAGTACAGTGTGCCCTAGAAGTTTGGGATTGTAGTAGACATAATGTATGGCATGTGGATATGGCCTCAACTGGCCGCCGTTGGGCTTCTGTGGATATTCTGGGGTGTCTCTTCTTTCCGCCGTCATGGTGCTGTACTTATGATGATGTAAAAGGTGGCAGCTTTTGTGCTTAGTGTGTTCTGACCCCCCTGAGTGCGTTGCCTGGTAACCGTGTTGCCTGGTAACCAACCATGCATTTGGGGGGTGGGAACTTGTGAAGAGGGTGTCACTTTTAGGGTCATGTGACAGAAGTTGACGTCCTCTCCTCGTTTTGCTTGCCTGTTGGCGTTGGTGCTCCTTCGATAAAGCCCCCGCTCCTCTTCCACCTCTCTCTCCTGGCCCCCCAGGACTGAGCCAGCCCCAGCAACTCACTGACCAATCAGGTTGCTCATTAATGTTTACATAAACAAATGAAACAAAACAATATGCAAACTCCCCCTGCTGTTGCTAGGGAGCCCAGTGTGATTTGCTGGATTTTTCTAACTGAAATTCCAAATTCTCAAAGCGGGTTGGCTGATAAATAATGATGTCGGAGTTTGGGCGGTAAAAGGAGCACCTAAGACCACAGGTGTTTAATTTCAAGATCCTTTAAGCTGTACACCGACGCGGTAGTCAGGCAGTCCAATCGCATGGCTTTGCAGCTGGAAATGCTTCTGAGCTTCCTAACAGTTTTTCTCTGTAAACAGGTGTGTCACAGCACATGCCCACCTGCTACAGGGCTCTACATTTGAACCAGAGCAGTTATTTAACGTCTGCAGAAACAAACTGAGGGCTATTCCATGTGACCCAGTATATGTCATATTGGTGGATTCTCGCCGAGCCATATTACTATTAAGAACGCAAGAAAATGATCAAATAACTGTGAACAGATACAATATAGTTTTGATTGATGGTGATTTTTTGTAATGACAGAAAAAGATCCTAAAAGAGCACAAAAAACCAATGGCACCCAGATCCGGATCATAATTCTACAAACAAAACCGACTAATATCCCTCGGCAAAGTGCCTGTCGAGCCAAACACTTGAAATCAACTACATCTATCTATCTATCGATGTAAAGCCCTGTCTTTGTGTCTGTCGGCCTAATGCTGAACTCTCTTCCTCTCTCTCTCTCCGTCGCTTCTCTCTTTCTCGTTTGGGAGGCCCTTTCGAGCTCGCAAACGAACCGTGTGCGGTAAAACCCCGTCCTCCTCGTGTCTCAAACCTGTGGTTCGTCGCGTTGTTGTCATGACAACCCCTCTCTCTCTTTTAGATCGTCAGCAGCTTGCTCGCCCTGCAACACCACTCTCCCTTTAAGTAGAGAGGGGGATTGTGGGGGGAAAACCCCTGAATATTGTCAGATAACGTCCTTGCGCACGTGTGTCCCGGAACCCTGCCTGTGTGTGTGTGTGATCTCAGCTCCGACACTGAGGTGAAAGACCCTTGTGTGTATGTTGTTTCCTCCAAATATTGCAAATAGATTCATTTCTGAGATGCTGTGTGGATGTGAGAGGACAGCAAATGTACTGTCTTTATTATCCCCAAAAAAGCTTTAACCCGTGCAATCTAGTGCCAGGCAGATTAAAAAAACGGATGCGGGGGCCCGTGTTAGATAAATCCATGTAATGCATACACGTCGTTAGCTTTATGATGCTGAAAGCAGGGTTGATGCGAAGAGATTCTTGAAGATTCACTCAATTATGCTTTTTCTACCAGTAACCTATATAAAACTATATATTCTTAATGAGACGATCGTAATCAGGTTCTAATCTTCTGGGATACTCCTAGGCCACCTCTCTCGGATATAGAGAGGGAGAGCTTTGGTTCCTCCGAACGAGGGACGTCCTCAACCCTGCTTGAGTTGAGTATGTGCTGCGCTGCCCTACGAGGCCTTTAGTCACACCACACAGTATGGAGACGAGGCTATCGCTCACGTCAGAGGAAAAACCTCCACGGGAGGGGAAATCACTATTCTGTTCTTGTTCCACTTATAGCGTGATAGAATCACACTTTGTTTGTATCAGTTTGCTCTGGGAGTAGAGAGTGGGAGAGGAGAGAGAAGTAATACTGGTGTTTAAAAGCGCCCGCGGCTGGAGAGCTGCGAAAGACGAGCTCTCTCAGCCGATTCCGAACATGATTTTGATACTGTGTTTGGGGAAATGAGTCCCGGGGTTTTCTGAGGGAGATGCTCTAAAATTACAAATGTATTTACATTAGGTTTTTGTTGGACTACTTTGTCTCTAAATGTGGTATTTTACCAGTGGACATTGATTCAAATTTAGTTGACCCTCTATTCCTGTTCCCTTGTGTAGGCTCTATAGACTCACTGAATAATCTATATATTTAATAATCCAGGATGTGATTGTGGCTAAGAGAGACCCTCCCTTGGTCTCTTGGTTTAGTTTGAAATCAATGTCTGTTTATCTGGTGTCGTCAATAGAATGCCACCAGAATAAGCTCCTCCTACCTCTGCCTTTAGGCTCCGCCCACTTCACCTTTGAGTTCTCTCGCGCGCTCTTCGTCTGATTCCTGATTGGTGGAACGCCTGCATGCTAACAAACCCACCCCATTCTCATTAACCTGCATGCCATTAAGGAAAGCCCCTCCTTTAACTGACTTGGTTCTGGGGTGTGGATTCAACTCTTGGGGCCTCATCATGTGTTTTGGAGGTGTCAAAGGTCATGGTACTTGTGAGGTCATTTAGCTTCTTGCACTCACTGGTCTTCCTCGTGCAGTGGTGCTTTTATTTCAGCTCCTCTGAGACATGTTGACACAATGTTGATATGACAGTCGGCTTCAGGACAACTTATCCCAGTTTGCACCAACCGGTAGTTAGTAGCTACTGTAACTAACTGGGCCTTCGGTGTACATCGTTTTACTCTTCCTTATTTAGTGTTTTTGCTTGGAATGGAATTATTTCTGAGGAAGTTAACATCTCTCTAAAATGTACCAGTAATGCACATTTGATGTTTTCTTTGTTTCTCCGTTTTGCAGTAATTTAATTCTGCCCGGAGGAGGATCCTCCGACACAGGATCCTCTCACAATGCCGACGTCACATTCATTGTGCAGAAAACAGATAGCCCTATAGGCCAAGATTATGAAACCCACTTCAAGACTAAAAAAGATCAAATGAAATCTCTGATATGAAAATCCAATATTCCTCCCGGTTGCCCTTTCACTCGCTATATAGCATGACCTCGATGTCCTATGCATGGGAATGAACAGGCATTTCACATTTCCCAGCGCCGCTGCCCGATGCTCACAAGTACTGTGAACTCTGCCCTCCTCATGAAATGATGATCAGAGTTTGTGATTGGCGGAGTTATCCCTCCAATGAGAAGCCAGGGGAACCATGGTCTTTTCTCAGTGTAAATCAACCAATTTTTTTGTCTGGTTTGATCTTTTTTGTTTAAGTTTATTTGTTTTCTTTAACCTGTGCACTTTTATTATCGGATTATCTAACTTTATATTATTAACCTAGGAAAGGTTTGTAGTGCTATGGGTTTGTGACTTATTTAGTCAAGTATACACATATATTCATAGGAATATATTTCCTCCTGTATATTGTCTCTTTGTACCATCTACAGAGACCATTTACTCTCCTCAAAGTCTCACCGCAAACCAGAGTCCATCTGTTGTTGTTGTGCGTCTGAGAATTGATCCATCCTTCTATTGTTACGTCTCATCATATTACTTTATTATGCTGTTGGTTTGATTTTATGTATGTTCTACTGCCATGTTCTAAACAAAATCCAGGGTGAGCTAATTCTGGGGTTTTCATGTATTTATTATTCCTAGGAATAGTTCAAAGATAACGCGCAGAAACTTGACGACGCTCTGACGCAAAAAATGGTAAGAAGTTCTTGTGGGGGGAAAAAATGGAGTGACAAAATGATTTTGTTTTTTTCCCCATCTTCTTACCAGGGGTGTCACACTGATAAGGGATCACTGGCTCACATAATTCTCTGCAAGTGCAACGATTAAATTCCAAATTGGAATTGTTTAATTCTCTCTTTGTTTATCGTGCCAGATCTTGGTACACCGTTTAGGTTTGAAAAAGAATCAAGAATCAGAGAGACAAGCCGTACGTCAGTGAGAAAGGTGAGGTTTGGGGCTGTGGCGTTCTGCTGGAGCGCTACCCGGGTTTTTGCTTTGGGTTTGTTTTGTTCTTCATTCTGACCAGTAGTGCCTTTCATTGTTTCCAGGGAGAATTGTAGACTAGTACTTTGTGTTCATTTTTTTTAGGGGAGGACTTTGGGTTGAATGACTTTGTGAGCAGCAATAAATGTAAAGAGGAGTCGCTCTTTTTGCAGGAGTGAGATGATCGTTTTGAAATTAGCTCAATTCAACTGATATTGTATTGAATTCTGCAGGTCAGTGATCCCAACAGCAAATTCAGGGGTATTGAGAAAAGGTAGTTTTTTTTAAATCAAACTTTGGGAACCAAAAGAAATCCCTTTGGCCTCATTTTGAACAAAATGTTCCAAACACCACTATGTGTTTGGGCAGATCAGTGTTCTATTGGAAACATCAACACGATCTCTAGCTTTGTATGGTGAAGGTAATGTAATATCTATAGTATTGTTGGCAAATGTGCAGAGAGCGCATTTTCTCTTTTTATTTTTTATTTTTTATTGTTGAATCTTTTTTTACATCATATATTATATTAAAGTGTTGTGATTTCAGGAAATAGAAAACAGATTTTGCATCAACAAGCTTGAATAGTGCCATCATAGCCAATGCTTGTTTGTTGAGGCGTAAAAAAGTTATCAATACGGTTGAGAAGCTAAAAATACGGAGAAAATAAAGTGCAATTTAAATGCTGTTTTACAAGGAAAAATAAAAGTTTTCTGTTTGCTGGAAGCGATAGCATTGTGATAATACACTAGCCGTGCAAACTTTATATTGTCATATTGTGTTTCAGTATTGATCCATATTGAGTTTGATACCTTTATATGAAATAACGACTTAATCTGTATGTTGGTATTTATTTGCATTGTCATGCAGTACTGTATTCTTATCAATAATGTGCATTATAATTAGTGGCATATTGATTACAACTTATTGTCATATGCATGTTTTTCAGTCATGGGAACCTTTACACAGAATCGAAAACAAACCTATAACTTTGGAGATGCTGAAAAAGTGAAAAAATAAAATGATGAAAAAATGAGTTTAGTCTAATGTATTACTGCTGAGCTAATCCTATGAAAGTGTTATTTTGTTTTCCTATAGAGAGGTCTTATGTCTGTGTAAAGGTAGTCATGCTGGTTAAAATCAATAAATGTGACTAAAAAAGACAAAGTGTCCCGTGTGTATTTTCATCCCAAACTCTCCCACTGTAAGTAAATGAACAGTTCACTGTGGAGCCAGTCTGAAGCTGCAGCCCCCTCCACCCCCCCCCCCCCAGCTGGGAAACAGAATGCGAGGGGACTTCCCAGCTGTCTGTAAAGACTCCATGACATGATCAAATTTCACACAATGCACAAAACTCTTCCACCACCACCTTCTGTCTGGCTCCCCTCTTTTTCCTCTCTCCCTGCCCTCATCCTTTGTCTTCTCTATTCTTCCTGTTATTTTCCATTTTCTTTTTCTGTTCTCCACATCTCACCCCTTTTTATAGCTCTTTAACTCTCTATAACTTTTTTTCCCATTTACAATTTTCCATTTCCATTTATAATTTGCTGCTGTGTATTAAAAAAAACTCCCACATACAAACAAACCCGGTGACTCTTGACCTCTCCACCCCCAGTAACTTCCTGTCCACGCTCCGTTAGGACCAGTTTCCATGAGTCATAAAGACTTGCCCCGTTTGTCTCATGCAACAGTTTTGTACCACGTGGACAGTTTTACATGGCCAGAATATGTAGAACTCTATTGATTTTCAGAAAATAAGAATTGATACAACACACAGAAATGGATAAACAATACAAGTAATTAAAGAATCGGTCCCATTCAGAAGCTGTCATTCTACAAAAAGGATTTATTTTATTCTAATGTCCAAAGTTAATAAATTGCATTTTATAAACTCAAACATGAAAACTATTCATACACAAAGAATCACATACAACTAGGCTACAGTGTACCATTTACCAACCACACTACATAACAGAGACTGCCCCAACTGAAAAAAGTCCCGATTTGCAGAATCAGGATACTGTATGAAAGAAAGGTGAGAGGTCACTCCATTGGCAGTCTATGACATCACTATCCCCCACAGTGGACGCTTTGTCGTCATGTCATCTCCCCCATTTCCTGTTCGTTTTGCCATATGGAATATGGGTCAGTGGAATATGTTCTATCCCACTGCTCCATTCAAAATGCAGGTGGTATGATTGTACCTGAAATAGCATGCAGCATCGTCTCACAGTGGCTGGTGCAGTATCCTCTCTGACCAATTGGGGTCACCATAACACTGACAAATACAGTGGTGTCCAGTGTCTGTCTGAATCCAATGAGATTCTTCCCCCTTTTTTGAGTGATATGATATGGGTATGTGTTTGTGCACAAGCGTGTTTTGTATGTGCGTGTGAGTGTGCACGCAATGGTGAGTGTGAGTGTGTACGCAATGGTGAGTGTGCTGCTGTCAGTGGAGTGGGGCTACTAAACCGTAACCTAACACAAAGAGCCCTCTCTCTTTCTCAGCCAGTCCTGTCATGTGATGAGCTGAACACATGAGGACCCTGAAGGAGCATTGAATGCATCAGGTGGTGCACAGAACACACACACACACACACACACACACACACACACACACACACACACAGTTACACCACACGGCCAAACAGACAGCATCACAATGTCTGACTCATGTGTCTCTGACTGCTGCGCGTGCACACACACACGCACGCACGCACGCACGCACGCACGCACACACACACACACACACACACACACACACACACACACACACACACACAGGAAGTTCCACACACAGCAGGTCTGACGAACTGTGTGACCTCATCCTCATCATACACCAAACATTCCATACAGTCCGGCTGGACAGGGATGTGTCTTCTCCCCTATGCTCATGAGGGAAATGGATACTCCAAAATAGATCTATCTCTCTGGAATCTGTAGGTGTGTGCCTCTACCCTTTTTCTCATTGCAATCATGACAAAACATGGCATGCAAAATGTTCACGCGGAGACTTTATTTTCAGTTCACACTCTTTGATGAGTGATGTGGTTTGATAACAGCAGAGGAGGTGTGATTTGAAATTGGTGTGAAAGGAGTGGATGGCCTAACTCACACCTTCCCTCCTTTTCCCCACATCTCTCTTATCTCTCTGCCTACCTTTCTTTGTCCTCCAATTCTCTGCGCTTCTCTGACTCCCTACCCCCATTTCCACTCTGTTTCTTTCTGTCCTCCCATCCTCTCTCCTTTATCCATTTCCCTCCCTCTGACTATCTCTCGCCATCTCTCTCTTCCCTCTCAATTTCAATTCAATTTAAGGGGCTTTATTGGCATGGGAAACATATGTATACATTGCCAAAGCAAGTGAAATAGATAATAAACAAAAGTGAAATGAACAATAGAAAATTAACAGTAAACATTACACTCACAGAAGTTCCAAAAGAATAGATACATTTCAAATGTCATATTATGTATATGTACAGTGTTGTAATGATGTGCAAATAGTTAAAGTACAAAAGAGAAAATAACATAAATATAGGTTCATTTTACAATGGTGTTTGTTCTTCACTGGTTGCCCTTTTCTTGTGGCAACAGGTCACAAATATTACTGCTGTGATGGCACACTGTGCTATTTCACCCAATAGATATGGGAGTTTATCAAAATTGGATATGTTTTCACATTTTTTGTGAGTCTGTGTAGTCTGAGGGAAATATGTGTCTCTAATATGGTCATACATTTCGCAGGAAGTTAGGAAGTGCAGCTCAGTTTCCACCTCATTTTGTGGGAAGTGTGCACATAGCCTGTCTTCTCTTGAGAGCCAGGTCTGCCTTCGACAGCCTTTCTCAATAGCAAGGCTATGCTGACTGAGCCTGTACATAGTCAAATATTTCCTTAATTTTGGGTCAGTCACAGTGGTCAGGTATTCTGCCACTGTGTACTCTTTGTTTAGGGCCAAATAGCATTCTAGTTTGCTCTGTTTTTTTGTAAATTCTTTCCAACGTGTCAAGTAATTATCTTTTTGTTTTCTCATGATTTGGTTGGGTCTAATTGTGTTGCTGTCCTTGGGGTCTGTTTGTGTTTGTGAACAGAGCCCCAGGACCAGCTTGCTTAGGGGACTCTTCTCCAGGTTCATTTCTCTGTAGGTGATGGATTTGTTATAGAGGGTTTGGGAATCGCTTCCTTTTAGGTGGTTGTACAATTTAACGGCTCTTTTCTGGATTTTTATAATTAGCGGGTATCAGCCTAAGTCTGCTCTGCATGCATTATTTGGTGTTTTACGTTGTACACAGAGGATATTCTTGCAGAATTCTGCATGCAGAGTCTCAATTTGGTGTTTGTCCCATTTTGTGAATTCTTGGTTGGTGAGCAGATCCCAGACCTCACAACCATAAAGGGCAATGGGTTCTATAACTGATTCATGTATTTTTAGCCAGATCCAAATTGGTATGTCGCATTTTATGTTCCTTTGATGGCATAGAAGGCCCTTCTTGCCTTGTCTCTCAGATCGTTCACAGCTTTGTGGAAGTTACCCGTGGCGCTGATGTTTAAGCCGAGGTATATATCGTTTTTTGTGTGCTCTAGAGCAACGGTGTCTAGATGGAAGTTTGTATTCGTGGTCCTTGGAACTGGACCTTTTTTGGAACACTATTATTTTTGTCTTACTGAGATTTACTGTCAGGGCCCAGGTCTGACAGAATCTGTGCCGAAGATCTAGGTGCTACAGTAGGCCCTCCGTGGTTGGGGACAGAAGCATCAGATCATCAGCAAACAGTAGACATTTGACTTCAGATTCTAGTAGGGTGAGTCCGGGTGCTGCAGACCATTCTAGTGCCTTCGCCAATTCATTGATACATTTTGAAGAGGGTGGGGCTTAAGCTGCATCCCTGTCTCACCCCCCGGCCCTGTGGAAATAAACGTGTGTATCTCTCTCTCTTTCAGTAACTGGCTCTATTTAGCACTGATCTGTGGCTTTGACTGTGGGAGCCCCCAGGTGATCAGAGGATGTTGTTATAATTATATATTATACATCATTATTACAAAAATACTCCTCAGACCTCCAAAAGATGTGATTTAGAGAGTGCTAATCTGAAACATGTATTTGTTTTGCTATATGAAACCCTAGAAAAGATAGGCTTTTTCACAGTGGGTGCCTTTCCTTCGCTGGGCAAGCCGTTTGGGATTTGTTTAGCAAAGTATGAGTATACCCACTTCTCCCGGTTCCACTACACCACTGCATAGGGCCGATGGAAAAACAGCAGAATGATGTTAAAGGTTAGGCAGTCCATTCACTCGGACATTAGCCAGTAGGTCCCAATCATAAGAATACAAAAACACAACCATTAGGCAAAGCATTCCTAATCAAAATGTACAACAATTGCTTCCCATTGCAAAAAACCTTTCACGTTTAGCACACAAAGTAACTGGCGACCTAAAGTTATTTTACAAAAAATTGATTGTGGTCTAGAATTGGACTCGCATTTTTCTGGTCTCGGTCTTGACTTGGACCCCTTGTCCCCCTCCCGGTCTCACCCCTCCTCTGGTCTTGGTCTTGACTCGATTTGCTCCAGTCTCCCTTTAGATGGTCTCAAACACAACACTGTTAAGTGCCGTACTCATTTTGTATGACAAGGGCATATAAACAGACATTTCACCTTGGGTATTTGAACCAGCACATTTTCGTCTACTAGCCCAATGCCTTAACCGCTAGGCTACCTGCAGCCTACAATAATGTAGTCTACAATTTTTTCTGTGCTTGCCCTTAGTGCCTGGTATGGCTAGCTACAGTAGCCGGACACAGACTATCACGGACTGCAGAGTGTCAGTGAATGAACAAGTGAAAGGCAGCCAGCAAGCCAGCCAGTGGGCATGTCACTACAGACTCCAACACTTTGTCTGTGTTGATCAAGGGCAGACGAGGAACGTGCAACTACACAACGAGGCACAAAAGAGCTTAATTGCGCATAGTTAAATTGACATGGGTTAACTCAGATGGAGCGAGAGGGAAGGAGAGAGAGACAGGAGAGAGAAGGACCTACTACAGTCGACCATTACCCACATGATTGATTCAAAATGGTAACACAGTTAGCCAAACAGTAGGCCTTGATATGTCACCATTACAACATTCCACAAACATACTTTACAATCATATGGTTATTGATGGCAGAGGGTGGCTACAGACAGTAGCTCTACACAGTATCACATGTTCGTTGACATTATTTAAAAATATATATATTTAACCTTAATATAACTTGGCATTAGACATTAAAATGAATTATAACTCAGGGTATCATACCGTCACCTCAAACTTTGCATTTCTATTCCGAGGGGCGAATTAACAGTTGGTTATGAAACAGAAATAGCAAAGTGTTTCATATTTAAGCAAGCAATTTGGCTTTCTGCCTCTATCAATTCCTTGTTCCTCTGAAAACTAACTCACAGGGACAGCTGACAAGGTTTATTCGGCGTGCTGGGAATTCAAGAGGAATCAACACTGCTCATCTATGGGAGGGAAAGGGGCTGAGCCGTGACATAGAAATGCCAGTTAATATTTGTGTTTCAGTGTCTTTTCTTCTCAACCATTATAGATGAATCTAGTCAAAGGACCAAGGAGGAAGCCAAGCCCAATGATAACCATTAATGCAGTGATGGAGGCAACCTGCGACCTTTATACAAATAGCCAAATGGGGCATCGATTTAGGCCTACAGTGATGCTCATTTCAACATATGTTCTGTTATAATGACCCTGCTAAATAGTCAGTATTAAAGGTAAAACAATCTGTGTTTTACAAGGCCTGATCCTGCCACTTTGTTTGGTAGAAGGATGAGGCTGGGTGGGAACTGACAGACAGTCCATGAGACTGACGTGATAGTTTGTTTAAACATATTTTGAAGCACTGTTTACGGACTCAAAAACATAATCATTGGAAATATTTGATTTGGGTTATAATATGGTAATAGCCTATGGTAATAGGTTCAGGGTTGGGTAGGTTACTTTATAAACGTAATCACGTACTAATGATCTGTCCAAAATTGTAATCAGTAAGGAAACTTTTGGATTAACCAGCTCATTAACGTTAGTTTTGAATGACCTTCCACTTTAGAGGCATTAGAAGAAGACAAAAGGCATCCATCAACCACATTTTGGTGTGTCATCATAGTGTTCTCAGACTTGCTCATGTGGAACAAACTTAAACTTGCACCTTTTTTTTAATGCTGAATTTAATGTAATTGAGGAAAATAAAAACCATTTTGGAGGTTACTGTGTAAAATAACGAAGCAAAAGTCATGCAAAAAACAACAATGTATACAAACATAATAGTCCCATGATTTACTTTATTCTACTGTACTCAATGAATGACCACGGTCGTCGTGACCGCGCGTCAGCGTGAACGCGCAACTCCTTTCTCCAGTGGCGGAGTTGAGCGCACTCCACGCATAGAGAAGAATAGTTTTGCTATAAGGAGGACAGAGCCGGGAGGAGTGAATGGATCATTGCTCCAATGCATCAAACGCGCTCACTGGACACCCTCCTATATCCGTGAAAGAAACCCTACATTCCCGTTATGCCCTGCCGCGGAGGCTAGAGATTTTTGCCAAGAGAGAAGGGAAAACGCAGAGGACCTCTGAAGTCGGGACACTCCTTCGTTTGAGTTGACTGTAAAACGTTAGTTCGTCTGTGCACTGTTTCCAATCTCCTGTGAGCCTAGCGTCGGAGAGGGGGGATTCAGCCAAGCAGGACAACAACTGTGGGCAAGATGCAGGGGGGTTCAGCAACAACTGGTAAGCCAACGCTTAGGCTACGCATTTTACAGCTCTGAGTTGTTCTGCTTTTTGTTTTTGGGGGGTTTTGTCTTGAAGTATCCATTTCTAGTGGCAGTATGGTGCTACAAAGTTAACACAGGGGAGGCTACATGTAGCAAAAACTATCTATTTTATGGCGCAACTTTACGGCGCAAACTTGTCCTTTGTATCGTTTCCCGATACAAGTCTAACGAATGCAGTTTTTGCGGGTGAGAAAGACGAACTTCAACAAACGGATTATCATTATTCGTAGGCCTACATAACAGGATATTTACCTTTCAATTAAATGTCACACACACACACATCACAAAAAATGTCAAGGTCCTTGGGGAGAAGAGGGAGAATCGGCACCAAACCCCAAGTGGCAGCAGCTCTGACTTCACCATTGCCCCTGTGCCACGCATTATAAGGCATATGCTTCTCTCAGCCTTTCTCTTAGACACACACACACAGCTCAGCTCTCTAGACACGGGTGGATTGGCCATCTGGCAATTCTGGCAAATGCCAGATGGGCTACACCATTTTTTTTGTTGTGTGGGCTGGTCGAAATTCACACACAAAAATATATAAAGGTAACATGGCTATACTAATCTATAATGAGCCTTTGGCTGATCATTGGGCAACAGCTGGCACTTACCAAGATGGGTTTTCTGAGCTGAGGCAACGCGAATACACATTCAAAGTCAAATGCGGTATCAGCAAAGAGACCTCCCCCCGACGCGTGATCAGTTCGACAGCCAAGATCACGGATCGTAAAAAACGGAAAGGGTGCCTATAAATGCAGAAAGAGCACATTCTACATTGTCATCTCACTCAAAACGTCCTAATTTTTGTGCGTCTAAAAACCATGATTTGGTCAAACAGTAAAGTGTATTATCCTCATGATCCCTGTAATGAAAGTGTCCGCCCTGCCGCTGTGCCTGCGCCCTAGATAGGGCCTGCTGCTGCGATGGGCAAGCCACTCTCATCTCCCCCCATGAGCTCAAGAGAAAAATGCATTCTGACCATATAACATTTCAAAATGAAATTGCGGGAAAATGCTTTCGAGGCTTCGTCCCTCGTCACTGTCGAAGAGAGACGGATCTCGGTTTTCTGCTAGGTACAGAAAACGTTCCATTTTCGGCTCAATAGCAGCTATTTTACAACCAAGGTATTTGATATGGGTTTGAGATATGCGCACCAGCCATTGTCAGGGCATAGGCCGATAGCTCTCGTGCTTGCGACTGCAAAGTTTGTGAGGACATTACATGTAATATTGAATGAATTCATGGCTACTAGCAGTGGGTATTATATTTAGAGTTAGTGATCTAGTTCATTTGTGTTGAGTTTCCACTTCCTCAGGTGTTGAACCCCAAATGAATTAGCCAACATTAGTTAGTGCACATAACGGTGTATGTAATTCATCTCTATGGAAAAAAACTGAGATTCTGGAGTCCTATTTTGACTATGGTGACCAGACATCCGGAGACAGTCCCCGATTTCCGGGACAGTCCCCGATTTTGGTGGCCTGTGCCCGGCTGGAGCTGTCCCCGAAAATGGCCCAGATTAGCCCTCAGAAGAAAAAGCAACTCTGAAGTTAAATTGAGGCCAATATCTCAGTAATCAAACGATGTATCCAATGAGATTTGCATATAAAAGTGATGTGAAGCCCTGTACCAAACTCTTTTGATACCATCACCTTTTATGAGAACATTTGACCACTGATACATTGTAACCACCGCAAGAGCAACCATGCCCATGTCCAGAAAATGCATACAACATCATAGGCTACCAAATTTAGGTGATCGTAGAATGACTAGATAGGCTAAGATTCTGTGTTATACAGTGCTTTCAGAAAGTATTCAGATTTCCTCCCTTTTTCCCCATTTTGTTACATTGCAGCCTTACTCTAAAATGGATTAAATACTTTTCCCCCTCATCAATCTACACACAATACCTCATAATGACAAAGCGAAAACAGGTTTTTAGACATTTTATTGCAAATGTTAAAAACAACAACAACAGAAATACCTTATTTAAATAAGTATTCACACCCCTTTGCTATGACACTCCAAATTGATCTCAGAAGCCAGCAGCATACCACCCTGCATACCACTGCTGGCTTGCTTCTGAAGCTAAACAGGGTTGGTCCTGGTCAGTCCCTGGATGGGAGACCAGCTGCTGCTGGAAGTGGTGTTGGAGGGTTAGTAGGAGGCACTCTTTCCTCTGGTCTAAAAAATATCCCAGGGCAGTGATTGGGGACACTGCCCTGTGTAGGGTGCCATCTTTCGGGTGGGATGTTAAACGGGTGTCCTGACTCCCTGAGGTCTTTAAAGATCCCATGGCACTTATCGTAAGAGTAGGGGTGTTAACCCCGGTGTCCTGGCTAAATTCCAAATCTGGCCCTCAAACCATCATGGTCACCTAATAATCCCCAGTTTACAATTGGCTCATTCATCCCCCTCCTCTCCGATGTAACTATTCCCCAGGTCGTTGCTGTAAATGAGAATGTGTTCTCAGTCAACTTACCTGGTAAAATAACGGAAAACAAAAAAGTGCATTCAATATCCCTTGATCCTTTGAGTCCACCTGTGGCCAATTCAGTTGTTTGGACATGATTTAGAAATAAAGACTACTGTCTCTATAAGGTCCCACAGTTGACAGTGCATCTCAGAGCAGAAACTATACCATTAAGTCCAAGGAACTGGCTGTAGATCTCTGAGATATTGTGATGAGGCATATATCTGGGGATAGGTATAAAATAATTGGGAAATTGAGAGATTGAAATTGAAAAAAAATATAGAACTACCCAGACTGCCTTGAGCTGGCCGTCCAACCAAACTGAGCAACTGGGCAAAAAGGATGTTGGTCAGGAAGGTGACCAAGAACCTAATGACCAGTCTGACAGAACTACAGAGTTCCTTGGCTAAGAAGAACCTGCCAGAAGGACAACAGTCTCTACAGCACTTCACCAATCTGGGCTTTATGGGAGAGTGGCCAGACAGAAGCCAGTCTTGAGAAAAAGGCGCATGCCTTGAGTTTGCAAAAAGGGTATGTGAAAGACTCTGAGATCATAAGGCAAAATATGAATAAAAAAAATAAGAATGAATGGAGCTAAATACAGGCACATCCTTGATGAGGACCTGCTTCAGAGTGCAAACGACCTTAGACTGGGCCAAAGAGTTACTTTCCAACAGGTCAATGACCCCAAGCATACAGCCAAAGCAACACTTGAATGGCTTCAGAACAAGAATGTGAAAGTCCTTGAGTTGCCCAGCCAAAGCCCAGACTTGAGTCCCATTGAAAATCTGTGGAAAGACTTTAAGATTGCTGTTCACTGCCGCTCCCCATCTAACTTAACAGAGCTTGAGAAAATCTGCAATGAAGAATGGGAGCAAATCCACAAATTCAGATGTGCAAAGCTGATACATTTACATTACATTTAAGTCATTTAGCAGACGCTCTTATCCAGAGCGACTTACAAATTGGTGCATTCACCTTATGACATCCAAACAGACATACCCAAGATGACTCAAAGCTGTATACTTATGTAAACGAGAGAGTTCTGTATTTCATTTTCTATAAATTTAAATGTTTTCACTTTGCCATGATGGAGTATTGTGTCACGGCACACTCAGTGATGTGGCTGGTGTGGACAAAATGCCAGGGCCGAATTATTGTCCCGGTCCGCCCCTGCCAAGACATTAAAATGTTCTTTGTTGTAAAGTCCCCTCCTCATTTTATCCTATGTATTTTGTCTGATGATGATTATTAGGCTACAGGGAAATAGTTGTATTGAATGGAGGGAGGAGGATGTTTGAGATGAGGATGTTTATACTGGGGGACAGGATGTTGAGGGGAGTCATAGACTGAGATATGATAAGTGTGATGAAGACGGTGATCACGAGAGGCCAATAACTGATACTCGTAGAGAGGAGTTGGATTCTGATGTGAATAGGGGGGATGATAATGATCACAATGAATTATAATAATGATGATCATGATGATATGCAGGCTGCTATCTGGTGTGCAGGATGTAATCAGAGGGGAGTCAGAGGCTGAGGCTGATACATGGTCTGTGTATAAAGACTAGTGTTCTAAAGCTCTGCTCCATGTGAATCCCTCATGGTGAGGAATATGATTAGACTGGAGGAGAGTGTCTGCAGACAGAATCTAGGAGAGGATCGCCTGGTCTCAGGATCGCCTGGCCTCAGGAATGAGATGACTAGATAGGAGAGGGAAAGGGAGAGGGAGGGAGTGGGAGAGAGAGAGAGTGAGTATGTAAACTCAGCAAAAAAAGAAACGTCCTCTCACTGTCAACTGCGTTTATTTTCAGCAAACTTAACGTGTAAATATTTGTATGAACAAAACAAGATTCAACAACTGAGACATAAACTGAAGTTCCACAGACATGTATTCCACAGACAACAGAAATTGAATAATGTGTCCCTGAACAAAGGGGGGATCAAAATCAAAATTAACCGTCCATATCTGGTGTGGCAGCTGCATTAAGTACTGCAGTGCATCTCATCCTCATGGACTGCACCAGATTTGCCAGTTCTTGCTGTGAGATGTTACCCCTCTCTTCCACCAAGGCACCTGCAAGTTCCCGGACATTTCTGAAGGGAATGGCCCTAGCCCTCACCCTCCAATCCAACAGGTCCCAGATGTGCTCAATGGGATTGAGATCTGGGCTCTTCGATGGCCATGGCAGAACACTGATATTCCTGTCTTGCAGGAAATCAAGCACAGAACGAGCAGTATGGCTGGTGGCATTGTCATGCTGGAGGGTTATGTCAGGATGAGCCTGCAGGAAAGCTACCACATGATGGAGGAGGATGTCTTCCCTGTAAAGCACAGCGTTGAGATTGCCTGCAATGACAACAAGCTCAGTCCAATGATGCTGTGACCCACCGCCCCAGACCATGACGGACCCCCCACCTCCAAATCGATCCCGCTCCAGAGTACAGGCCTCAGTGTAACGCTCATTCCTTCGACGATAAACGCGAATCCGACCATCACCCCTGGTGAGGCAAAACCGCGACTCGTCACTGAAGATAACTTTTTGCCAGTCCTGTCTGGTCCAGCGACGGTGGGTTTGTGCCCATAGGCGACGTTGTTGCCGGTGATGTCTGGTGAGGACCTGCCTTACAACAGGCCTACAAGCCCTCAGTCCAGCCTCTCTCAGCCTATTGCAGACAGTCTGAGCACTGATGGAGGGATTGTGCGTTCCTGGTGTAACTCGGGCAGTTGTTGTTGCCATCCTGTACCTGTCCCGCAGGTGTGATGTTCGGATGTACCGATCCTGTGCAGGTGTTGTTACACATGGTCTGCCACTGCGAGGACAATCAGCTGCCCGTCCTGTCTCCCTGTAGCGCTGTCTTAGGCGTCTCACAGTACGGACATTACAATTTATTGCACTGGCCACATCTGCAGTCCTCATGCCTCCTTGCAGCATGCCTAAGGCACGTTCACACAGATGAGCAGGGACCCTGGGCATCTTTCTTTTGGCGTTTTTTAGAGTTAGTAGAAAGGCCTCTTTAGTGTCCTAAGAGTTCATAACTGTGACCTCAATTGCCTACCGTCTGTAAGCTGTTAGTGTCTTAACGACCGTTCCACATGTGCATGTTCATTAATTGTTTATGAGTCATCGAACAAGCATGGGAAACAGTGTTTAAACCCTTTACAATTTAGATCTGGGAAGTTATTTGGATTTTTACGAATTATCTTTGAAAAACACTGTCCTGAAAAAGGGATGTTTCTTTTTTTGCTGAGTTTATGTGTGTGTATGCACGTGTCAATGTACGTGTGAGACATTTGTTCTCAGTCTATTAACATAGAGTTGTGTTACTTGTGTAGAGAGTTAACTACAGTGGTGTGATCACACAGTTGCCACAGGTACTCAGACAGCCACTGACTTAACAGTTAAAGGCAATGTCCTCTACCTGTTAAGGTCTTTTGCATGGGTTTATTTGAAATATCTTGGTCATTTTGCCTTTAAGCGTGTCACTCATTGGGTCAAAGTGCACACTAAACCACAAAGAGTTTGAGAACCATAACATAATATTCGAAAACTAAATCTTAGCATAGTCATAGAGATGAAACGATATGCTGTAGGTCTTAGAAAGATATGTGCTAAATGGGAGACAGTCAGAGAGAGATGGATGGAGAGAAAGATGGAGAGGAGAGAGAGTGATAGTGTTGATTGGGCAATAACAAAGGTTGTTGGGTTGGTGAACTGTAGAGAGTGTGTTTGTTGGTGGTCTCTGGGGAGGGATCGATTGGCTCTCCTCCCGGCTGCCTTCCGCCAGTCTGTCTTCTTTCTCCCACAGTTCTCTCCCTCCTACATATCTCTCTCTCCCTCTCTTAGACCTCCAGACATTCTCTTTCCCAGACCTCTCTCTTTCAGATCTCCCCTTTCTCTCTCTCCCACACTCTCCTTGTCTTATGCTTAGCAGCTTTCAAATGAAAAAAGATTTTTATGATGTTGGCAGTTTTTGCGGACATTACTGTAGTATTTACTGTAGTGTTTTTGCGGACTGTAGTATACTGTAGTATTCTACAGTATACTACAACATTTTATAGTAAGTATTACACATGATCGAGGATACAAGAGGCAGTGCTGTGTCATGAATACAGTCATATGTAAATGTCCTTGTTCAGCCCCATGGCGAGCAATAATGAATGACACATTTTCATTAAAAAAACTTTATTTTAATAAGTAATTCATACAAATTCATAGTCCGGACAGACATCTGGTCGTTAGTTATTTTGGTCATGTTGCTACAGACGTTAATTATTTTTGCAGAGTTGCTATGGAAAAAGACTGGTTATCCGTTCGAACAAAAATGGCTGCTATCAAATCAAATCAAATTTTATGGTTAGCAGATGTTAATCAAGTGTAGCGAAATGCTTGTGCTTCAAGTTCCGACAGTGCAGTAATATCTAACAAGTAATCGAACAAATTCAAAACGACTACCTTATACACTCAAATGTAAAGGGATGAATAAGAATATGTACATATAAATACAGGGATGAGCGATGGCCGTGTGGCATAGGCAAGATGCAGTAGATGATATCGAATACAGTATATACACATGAGATGAGTAATGTAGGATATTTAGACATGATTAAATAGCCGATACCGATTTTTTTTATTTGTATTTGTAATAATGACAATTACAACAATACTGAATGAACACTTATTTTAACTTAATATAATACATCAAAAAAATCAATTTAGCCTCAAATAAAAAATGAAACATGTTCAATTTGGTTTAAATAATGCAAAAACAAAGTGTTGGAGAAGAAAGTAAAAGCGCAATATGTGCCATGTAAAAAGCTAACGTTTAAGTTCCTTGCTCAGAACATGAGAACATATGAAAGCTGGTGGTTCCTTTTAACATGAGTCTTCAATATTCCCAGGGTAAGAAGTTTTAGGTTGTAGTTATTATAGGAATTATAGGACTATTTCTCTCTATACCATTTGTATTTCATTAAGCTTTGACTATTGGATGTTCTTATAGGCACTTTAGTATTGCCAGTGTAACAGTATAGCTTCCGTCCCTCTCCTCGCTCCTACCTGGGCTCGAACCAGGAACACAACGACAACAGCCACCCTCGAAGCAGCGTTACCCATGCAGAGCAAGGGGAACAACTACTCCAAGTCTCAGAGCGAGTGACGTTTGAAACGCTATTAGCACGCACCCCGCTAACTAGCTAGCCATTTCACATCAGTTACACCAGCCTAATTTCGGGAGTTGATAGGCACAGCGAAGAGCTTCTGGCAAAATGCAGGAAAGTGTTGTTTGAATGAATGATTACCAGCCTGCCGCCCCCTACCACCGCTCAGTCAGACTGCTCTATCAAATCATAGACTTAGTTATAACATAATAACACACGGAAATACGAGCCTTAGGTCATTAATATGGTCGAATCCGGAAACTATCATCTCGAAAACAAAACGTTTATTCTTTCAGTGAAATACGGAACCGTTCCGTATTTTATCTAACGGGTAGCATCCATAAGTCTAAATATTCCTGTTACATTGCACAACCTTCGATGTTATGTCATAATTACGTACAATTCTGTCAAATTAGGCGGCCCAAACTGTTGCATATACACTGACTCTGCGTGCAATGAACGCAAGTGAAGTGACACAATTCCTCCGTTTTAACATTGCCTGCTAACCTAGATTTCTTTTAGCTAAATATGCAGGTTAAAAAATATATACTTCTGTGTTATTGATTTTAAGAAAGGCATTGATGTTTATGGTTAGGTACACATTGGAGCAACGATACGCACCGCATCGATTATATGCAACGCAGGGCACGCTAGATAAACTAGTAATATCATCAACCATGTGTAGTTAACTAGTGATTATGATTGATTGATTGATAGTTTTTTTAAAGATAAGTTTAATGCTAGCGAGCAACTTACCTTGGCTTCTACTGCATTCGCGTAACAGGCAGGCTCCTCGTGGAGTGCAATGTATTCAGGTGGTTAGAGCGTTGGACTAGTTAACTGTAAGGTTGCAAGATTGAATCCCCTGAGCTGACAAGGTAAAAATCTGTCGTTCTGCCCCTGAACGAGACAGTTAACCCACCGTTCCTAGGCCGTCATTGAAAATAAGAATGTGTTCTTAACTGACTTGCCTAGTTAAATAAAGATTAAATAAAGGTGTATTTAAAAAAAAAATTTAATCGGCCTAATCGGTGTCCCAAAATACAGATTTCCGATTGTTATAAAAACTTGAAATCGGCCCTAATTAATTGGCCATTCCGATTAATCGGTCGACCTCTAGTATGCATGAGTGTCTGAGCTGTGTGCCAGTAGTTTAGACAGACAGCTCGGTGTATTCAACATGTCAATACCTCTCATAAATAAAAGTAGTGATGAAGTCAGTCTCTCCTCCACTTTCAGCCAGGAGAGATTGACATGCATGTTATTAATTATCAACCCTGCCGATGACGCATTGGCCTCAATGCTATGGCAATTCAAGATGGCCTACCTCTACCTCTAATAAATGTTGTTCAAGATTAAAATCTACAAAATAGAGATGTTTCTATGTCATGTACATGTTTAGTATTAGTGGATTGAATACACTTCTTTGCTTAGCTTTACTGCCCAAAGTGTTTCCATTCCTCCTTAACAGTTCCACTTGATTTATCAATGCGCATCCACTATCCCACAGCCCAGCCAGGCAATTCATACTTCAACTTAATCTCCCCTGGAAAAAAAGTGTCTAGACATCATTTCCCCATGCTACTAGGCTAGCATTTGGTTTGCAACAGTTGGGATTTGTCTAATCATTGCTGCCTGCCTCTCTGATCATATGCAACAGCGTTGCTGTTTTTTTGTTTGTTGCGATCTCCACTTTGCCATATTTCTTATTTATTTTACCTTTATTTAACTAGGCAAGTCAGTTAAGAACAAAATCTTATTTTCAGTGGCGCCTAGGAACACTGTCTTGTTTTAAGGGCAGAACGGCAGATTTTTACCTTGTCAGCTCAGGGATTCGATCCCGCAACCTCTCGGTTACTAGTCCAACGCGCTAACCACTAGGCGAACTGCTGCCCCAAACCACCGAGTGAATGAACGTGACAATGAACGTGACGAGACTGACAGCTTCTTTGAGCCAGCCAAATTAATTTGTCAGGATCATTACAATGGATATATCCAAAGAAATGGCAATAGAAATAATGGCAAAACAAATGAAAATGCACATAGTTTGCTGTCATTTCAACTGCTTGATGTGGTCGTGTGTTAGCTTTAGTTGGCTAGCTAGCGAAGGAGAAGTAGCTAACCTCCAAAGCAACTTTTTTTTTGCTTAGAACTTTGGATAGCAACCATGCTAATAGAATGGGTGACCAGCTTGTTTCGCTAGAAACTTCAGAATATCAGATCTAACAACTGGCTTTTGACTGGAATATATCGTCGGGTAGAAGGAGGAAATAAAATCAATTTACTCACTAAAATAAAGTTTCTAAGAGAAAACACGTCGTTCACATTTTAAAAATACGTTGGTAAATGTTTTATAAATGCAATAAGGCCCTAGAACCTGGGAATTATCATGAATAACACCCTTCTGAGGGCAGCCCTTTGTTCGGGAGTTATTCACGCGATAATCCCCGGGTTCTCATTCCTTATTACTTAACTATTCTAGAGTATACTACAGTTTACTACAGAATTCTATAGTATGTAGTACTGTAGTATTATATAGTAAACTGTAGTATTTTTTCTTGTGGGAAGTTCCTTCCTCCTTTTGATGTGTTGAATGCAGCCCCCTACAGGTTTGAGCCTCCTTGATGGTTCTACTCCTCTGACAAAAGATGACGGAGCCCTTGTCACATTCCCTCTACTGTACAGATGAATCTGTCCCTGTTTGTCCCGGTTTTCTCGTCTTTTCTACATGACCACACACACTATTCCACTCTGTCTCTCTCTGTCTCTCTCTCTCTCTCTCTCTGTCTCTCAACTTTCCCTCTCTCTTTCTCTACCAGGGAAGTGGGTAAATGTGAATGCGGGCGCTGTCTCTCTGTCTGTTAGTGGGTCAGATCCAGATACAGGACGATGTCCCTGGCACACAAGCCATCCCAGCATGCTTTGCGGCGTATTGCAGCTCACGTTATTTATTATTAACAAAAGTGATTGGCTCCGGCTGTGTTTAACCTAGACTGTGTAAACATCGCCCCTATGTGTTAAATAAACACTGAACACAGGAGAAGAGAGGAGGAGGAGGAGGATGGGGAAAATTTGGAAATGTCTCCCATCCAAAACCCTCTTTTAATCTCACTCCCAAGTCCCCAACCCTCACACACTTGCTGTTTCCATACTGTAGCTCTTTCGCACTCAATGTCTCAAACTCTCCCATTATCTTTCATCTCTCTGTGTTATAATTCTTTCTCTCTCGCCTTCCCTCCCTCGTTCTCTCCCTCCCTCCCTCTCGCCCTCTCTCCCTCTCTCTCTCTCTCTCTCTCTCTTTGACACAGCATGACTCAGTACTAAAGGCCTATAGAAGCCCCAGGTTTCTTCCCTGCATGTGTGTCACATTGATTTCTCTAATGGTGTTCCTGCTTGGGACACACTCACTGTTGGAGGCACGTCACGGAGCCTGCAGAAAGAGAAAGGGAGAGAGAGAAAGTGTGATTGTTGTGTGTGCATGTGTGCCTGCGTGCGTGCGTGTCCATCTCTATGTAAGATGAGATCGAGGCCATTTAAAAAAAGTTCTGTTTTTGCTGGATGTCCGGAAGGAACGGAAGCCCTTGCCTGGACTCGTTGTTTGAATGGACTGTAGGAATGTGTGTGCTTGTGTTTCGCGTGCCATGCAGTGTGTGACTGTTTCCCTCAGATGATGCTGCTTGACTGGTGACATGACATTCATTTGTGACATTCAGAGTAGGGAACATTCACTACAGTCTAGTATTCTATTCACATTTTCAGTCCTAAAGCCCATTGTTTGGAACTTGCTCTCTCTTCAACTGTTCTGATGATATATGTGTTTATGTTGTGTTAAAAAGTTGCCATCATGACAGAGAACACAGGGACTGTAAACTGGTGAACAGCGATGGTATAATCCTCCCAGAGGTGCAAAGAGGAATGCTGGTGTGGTCCGTTACTGACACCCTCACCTCGTCCTCTATTGCACACAGCACATATACAGCTGAAGTCGGAAGTTTACATACACTTAGTTTGGAGTCATTAAAACTCATTTTTCAACCACTCCACTAATTTCTTGTTAACACACTATAGTTTTGGCAAGTCAGTTAGGACATCTACTTTGTGCATGACACAAGTCATTTTTACATTGATTGTTTACAGACAGATTGTTTCACGTATAATTCTTTGTATCACAATTCCAGTGGGTCAGAAGTTTACATACACTGAGTTGACTGTGCCGTTAAATAGCTTGAAAAATTCCAGAAAATTATGTCATGGCTTTAGAAGCTTCTGATAGGCTAATTGACATAATTTGAGTCAATTGGAGATGTATCTGTAGATGTATTTCAAGGCCTACCTTCAAACTCATTGCCTCTTTGCTTGACATCATGGGAAAATCTAAAGAAATCAGCCAAGACCTCAGACAAAAATTGTAGACCTCCACAAGTCTGGTTCATCCTTGGAAGCAATTTCCAAACGCCTGAAGGTACCACGTTCATCTGTACAAACAATAGTACGCAAGTATAAACACCATGGGACCACGCAGCCGTCATACCGCTCAGGAAGGAGACGAGTTATGTTTCCTAGAGATGAACGTACTTTGGTGCGAAAAGTGCAAATCAATCCCAGAACAACAGCTAAGGACCTTGTGGAGATGCTGGAGGAAACAGGTATAAAAGTATCTATATCCACAGTAAAACAAGTCCTATATCGACATAACCTGAACGGCCGCTCAGCAAGGAAGAAGCCACTGGTCCAAAACCGCCATAAAAAAGCCAGACTACGGTTTGCAACTGCACACGTTCTGTATTGACTTACGAAGGCCAAGTTTGACACATTTGACTCTTTGCGCATTTGGGCAGAAGTGTCTGGGAACGAGATTACTGACACCCAGATGAAGTGTAATTGACAGACGTTGTGTGTCTGTGTGTGTGTCCGTCTGTGTGTGCACGCTACATTTATGTGCATGTGTGATTACTGTCAAATATAAAAAAACTATGTTACTGTAGGACACGTGTCTAACATTTAAAGGACTAAAGCCGGGCCTCCCAAGTGGTGCAGCGGTCTAAGGCACTGCATCGCAGTGCTTGAGGTGTCACTACAGACCCAGGTTTGATCCCAGGCGGTGTTACAACTGGCCTTGACCGGGAGTCCCATAGGGCGGCACACAATTGGCCCAGCGTCGTCCGGGTTAGGGGAGGGTTTGTCCGGGGGCACTTTACTTGGTTCATCACGCTCTAGTGACTCCTTGGGGTGGGCTGGGCACTTGCAAGCTGACTACAGTCGTCAGTTGAACTCAGGGCCAAACAATCTGGCCCGTGGGTGGTTTGAGTAAAAAACTAACAAAAGTGGTTTGAGTGAAAAACGATCAAAAGTTTAGATCTTTTGGTGGGCCGGTCACCTGCAGGCTGACTTCAGTCGTCAGTTGAACGGTGTTTCCTCTGACACATTGGTGCAGCATGCTGGTTAAGCGGGCGAGTGTTAATTAAAAAGCACGGGTTTGGCGGGTCATGTTTTGGAGTACGCATTACTCGACCTTCGCCTCTCCCGAGCCCGTTGTGCAGTTGCAGCGACGAGACAAGATCGAAAAAGGGCGTGAAATGCACACAAAAATAATAATAAATAAATAAAGGACTAAAACCAAATTGAAACTGTGTAGAAATGATAATGGTGGCTTCTACCTCTGGATCAGATCCTCGGGGCTCCCGGCCTCACCAGACCGTGAGGCTGCCTGAGAGTCCGGCCCATTCAACATCACCAGCTGTCATCATAGGCAGCTCTATGGTGAGAAACATCTCGGTCCCCAAGGCAAAAACCATGTGCTACCCAGGAGCACGAGTACAGGACATACCAAGGCTGCTTCCGACTATTCTACCACAGATGCCGGGAGGTGACACTGTTGTAGTCCATGTGGGGTCAAACGACATCATTAGGGCTAGCTCGGGAACATTTGAAAATGGATTTATATTACACATCTGGCTAAACGACTACTGTAGCTCTGTTGGAGTCTTTTATTGATAACTTTGACACTTTCTCGAAACAGAAGATACTCTACAGGAATGACGGAGTCCATCCAAATCATCTTGGCTCCTGGACTCCTGGCATTTCAAGGCTGCGTTGAAACAATGACTGGTAAATGATTCAAGACCAGCTCAGTTAATCCCTACAATTGTGAAAAGTCATTGCGTTACCCAAGAATAGTAAAGCCACCTTTACTGGCTCAAATAGCCGACCAATCAGCCTGTTACCAACCCTTAGTAAACTTCTGGAAAAAATGGTGTTTGACCAGATACAATGCTATTTCACAGTAAACAAATTGACAACAGAATTTCAGCATGCTTATAAGGAAGGACACTCGACAAGCACAGCACTTACACAAATACTGATGATTGGCTGAGAGAAATTGATGATACAATGATTGTGGGGGCTGTCTTGTTAGACTTCAGTGCAGCTTTTGACATTATTGATCGTAGTCTGCTGCTGGAAAAACGTATGTGTTATGGCTTTACACCCCCTGCTATAATGTGGAAAAATTGTTACACAGAGGGTGTTCTTTAATGGAAGCCTCTCAAATATAATCCAGTTAGAATCAGGAATTCCCCAGGGTAGCTGTTTAGGCCCCTTGCTTTTATTTATTTTTACTAACGGCATGCCACTGACTTTGAGTAAAGCCAGAGTGTCTATGTATGCGAATGACTCAACACTATACACGTCAGCTACTACAGTCGTGGCCAAAAGTTTTGAGAATGACACGAACATAAATTTTCCCAAAGTCTGCTGTCTCAGTTTGTATGATGGTAATTTGCATATACTCCAGAATGTTATGAAGAGTGATCAGATGAATTGCAATTAATTGCAAAGTCCCTCTTTCCCATGCAAATTAACTGAATCCACAAAAAACATTTCCCCTGCATTTCAGCTCTGCCACAAAAGGACCAGCTGACCTCGTTAACACAGGTGTGAGTGTTGACGAGGACAAGGCTGGAGATCACTCTGTGATCACTCTGTCATGCTGATTGAGTTCGAATAACAGACTGGAAGCTTCAAAAGGAGGGTGGTGCTCGGAATCATTGTTCTTCCTCTGTTAATCATGGTTACCTGCAAGGAAACACGTTCCGTCATCATTGCTTTGCACAAAAAGGGCTTCACAGGCAAGGATGTTGCTGCCAGTAAGATTGCACCTAAATCAACCATTTATCGGATCATCAAGAACTTCAAGGAGAACGGTTCAATTGTTGTGAAAAGGCTTCAGGGTGCCCAAGAAAGTCCAGCAAGCACCAGGACCGTCTCCTAAAGTTGATTCAGATACGGGATCGGGGCACCACCAGTACAGAGCTTGCTCAGGAATGGCAGCAGGCAGGTTTGAGTGCATCTGCACGCATAGTGAGGCGAAGACTTTTGGAGGATGGCCTGGTGTCAAGAAGGGCAGCAAAGAAGCCACTTCTCTCCAGGAAAAACATCAGGGCAGACTGATATTCTGCAAAAGGTACAGGGACAGACTGCTGAGGACTGGGGTAAAGTAATTTTCTCTGATGAATCCCCTTCCCGATTGTTTGGGGCATCCGGAAAGAAAGCTTGTCCGGAGAAGACAAGGTGAGCGCTACTATCAGTCCTGTGTCATGCCAATAGTAAAGCATTCTGAGACCATTCATGTGTGGGGTTGCTTCTCAACCAAGAGAGTGGGTTCATTCACATTTTTGCCTAAGAATACAGCCCGAATGGTACCAACACATCCTCCGAGAGCAACTTCTCCCAACCATCCAGGAACAGTTTGGTGACGAACAATACCTTTTCCATTATGATGGAGCACCTTGCCATAAGGCAAAAGTGATAACTAAGTGGCTCGGGGAACAAAACATCGATATTTTGGGTCCATGGCCAGGAAACTCCCCAGACCTTAATTCCATTGGGAACTTGTGGTCAATCCTCAAGAGGCGGGTGGAAAAACAAAAACCAACAAATTCTGACAAACTCCAAGCATTGATTATGCAAGAATGGGCTGCCATCAGTCAGGATGTGGCCCAGAAGTTAATTGACAGCATGCCAGGGTGGATTGCAGAGGTCTTGAAAAATAAGGGTCAACACAGCAAATATTGACTTTGCATCAACTTCAGGAAATTGTCAATAAATGCCTTTGCCACTTATGAAATGCTTGTAATTATACTTCAGTATTCCATAGTAACATCTGACACTGAGGCAGCAGGCTTTGTGAAATTTATATTTGTGTCGTTCTCAAAACTTTTGGTCACGACTGTACATCGACTGAAATGGCTGCAACACTCAGAGTGGGTGACAAGGAATAAGTTAGCCATAAATATTTCTAAAACTAAAAGCATTGTATTTGGAACAAACCCTAAAACTCAACTAAATCTTGTAATAAATAATGTGGAAATTGAGCAAGTTGAGATGACTAAACTGCTTGGAGTAACCCTAGATTGTAAACTGTCATGGTCAAAACATATTGCTGCAGTAGTAGCTAAGATGGGGAGAAGTCTGTCTATAATAATGCGTTGCTCTGCCTTCTTAACAACACTATCAACAAGGCAGGTCCTACAGCCCTAGTTTTGTCGCACCTTGACTACTGTTCAGTTGTGTGGTCAGGTGCCACAAAAAAGGACTTAGGAATATTGCAATTGTCTCAGAACAGGGCAGCACGGCTGGCCCTTGGATGTACACAGAGAGCTAATATTAATAATATGCATGTAAATCTCTCCTGGCTGAAAGTGGAGGAGAGATTGACTTCATCACTACTTTTATTTATGAGAGGTATTGACATGTTGAATGCACCGAGCTGTCTGTCTAAACTACTGGCACACAGCTCGGACATCCATGCATACCCCACAAGACATGCCACAAGCGGTCTCTTCACAGTCCCCGAGTCCAGAACAGACTATGGGAGGCACACAGTACTACATAGAGCCATGACTGCATGGAACTCTATTCAACATCAAGTAACTGATGCAGCAGTAACATTTTATTTAAAAAACGGATTAAAAAAACACCTTATGGAACAGCGGGGACTGTGAAGCGACACAAACATAGACATGCATACACACACACACACACACACACACACACACACACACACACACACACACACACACACACACACACACACACACACACACACACACACACACACACACACACACACACACACACACACACACACACACACACACACACACACACACACACACACACACACTGTCACGCCCTGGCCTTATTATTCTTTGTTTTCTTTATTATTTTAGTTAGGTCAGGGTGTGACATGGGTAATGTTTATGTTTTGTTGGTTTTGGGTGTTTATTTGGTAAAGGGGTTATTGGGTGTAGTAGATGGTTTTGTGTTGAGTGTATATGTCTAGCGTTGTCTATGTTGGTTAGTATTCTAGGAGAGTCTATGGTTACCTGAATGAGTTCCCAATTAGAGACAGCTGATTTCGGTTGTCTCTGATTGGGAGCCTTATTTAGGGTAGCCATAGGCTCTCATTGGTTGTGGGTAATTGTCTATGTAGAACGTTTGTAGCCTGTATGTATGTGCACAACGTTTGTAGCGTCACGGTCGTTTGTTGTTTTGTTAGTTTGTATCAAGTGTTTCGTGTTTATTTTTCGTCATCTTTTAAAATAAAAGAAGATGGCTTACTTTCCAAATGCTGCGTTTTGGTCCATCAATCCGCCACACGATCGTGACAGAATTACCCACCATAGGACCAAGCGGCATGGAAGGCGGCAACAGGACCTACCCACAAAGGATTTCTGGACATGGGAGGAGATACTGGATGGTAAGGGGCCGTGGGATCAACCTGGAGAATATCGCCTCCCTCGTGAAGAGCTGGAGGCAGCGAAAGCCGAGAGGAGGCGATATGAGGAGGCAGCACGGAGACAAGGCTGGAAGCCCGTGAGTACAACCCAAAAATTTCTTGGGGGGGGCCTTAAAGGGAGTGTGGCGAAGTCAGGTAGGAAACCTGCGCCTACTCCCTGTACTTACCGTGGAGAGCGAGAGTACGGGCAGACACCGTGTTACGCAGTAGAGCGCACGGTGTCTCCTGTACGCGTGCATAGCCCGGTTCGGTACATTTCAGCTCCACGTATCGGCCGGGCTAGACTGAGCGTTGAGCCATATGTCATGAAGCCGGCCCAACGCATCTGGTCACCAGTGCGTCTCCTCGGGCCGGCGTACATGGCACCAGCCTTACGCATGGTGTCCCCGGTTCGCCTACATAGGCCGGTGCGGGTTATTCCACCTCCCCGCACTGGTCAGGCGACGGGGAGCATAGAACCAGGTAAGGTTGGGCAGGCTCGGCGTTCAAGGGAGCCAGTACGCCTGCACGGTCCGGTATTTCCGGCGCCACCTCCCCGCCCCAACCCAGTACCACCAGTGCCTCCTCCACGCACTAGCTATATGGTGCGTGTCTCCAGCCCTTTACCACCAGTGTCTAAACCACGCACCAAGCCTCCTGTGTGTCCCCAGAGTCCTGTGCGTCCTGTTGCTGCTCCCCGCACTAGCCCTGAGATGCGTGTCCCCAGCCCGGTGCCACCAGTCCCGGCACCACGCACCAGGCCTACAGTGCGCCTCAGCCGGCAGGAGTCTGCCGTCTGCACAGCGTTGACTGAACTGCTCGTCTCCCCAGCGCCATCTGAGCCATCCGTCTCCCCAGCGCCATCTGAGCCATCCGTCTCCCCAGCGCCATCTGAGCCATCCGTCTCCCCAGCGCCTGCAAAGCCGCCCGTCTGCCATGAGCCTGCAAAGCCGCCCGTCTGCCATGAGCCCACTGAGCCGTCCACCAGACAGGAGCCGCTAGAGCCGCCAGCCAGACAGGAGCCGCTAGAGCCGTACGTCAGACAGGATCTGCCAGAGCCGCCAACCAGACAGGATCTGCCAGAGCCGCCAACCAGACAGGATCTGCCAGAGCCGCCAACCAGACAGGAGCAGCCAGATCAGTCAGCCAGCCATGAGCAGCCAGATCCGTCAGCTAGCCATGAGCAGCCAGATCCGTCAGCTAGCCATGAGCAGCCAGATCCGTCAGCTAGCCATGAGCAGCCAGATCCGTCAGCTAGCCATGAGCAGCCAGATCCGTCAGCTAGCCATGAGCAGCCAGATCCGTCAGCTAGCCATGAGCAGCCAGATCCGTCAGCTAGCCATGAGCAGCCAGATCCGTCAGCTAGCCATGAGCAGCCAGATCCGTCAGCTAGCCATGAGCAGCCAGATCCGTCAGCTAGCCATGAGCAGCCAGATCCGTCAGCTAGCCATGAGCAGCCAGATCCGTCAGCCAGCCATGAGCAGCCAGATCCGTCAGCCAGCCATGAGCAGCCAGATCAGTCAGCCAGCCATGAGCAGCCAGATCAGTCAGCCAGCCATGAGCAGCCAGATCAGTTAGCCAGCCATGAGCAGCCAGATCCGTTAGCCAGCCATGAGCAGCCAGATCTGTCAGCCAGCCATGGGCCGTCCCTCAGTCTGGAGCTGCAGTCCCTCAGTCCGGAGCTGCAGTCCCTCAGTCCGGAGCTGCCATTCCTCAGTCCGGAGCTGCCCCTTACCCTGGAGCTGCCCCTTACCCTGGTGCTGCCCCTTACCCTGGTGCTGCCCCTTACCCTGGTGCTGCCCCTTACCCTGGTACTGCCCCTTATCCTGGTACTGCCCCTGACCCTGGTACTGCCCCTTACCCTGGTACTGGTCCTTAGTCCGGAGCTGTCCCTTAGTCCGGAACTCCCCCTTAATGCAATGGGGTTCATGTGGAGGGGGGTCGTTTGGAGGAAGCCTAGGAGGTGGTTAGGTACTGTGGTGACGTGGGGACTACGACCAGAGCCGGAGCCGCCACCGTGGAGGGGAGCCCACCCAGACCCTCCCCTAGACTGTGTATGGTGCGCCCGGAGTTCGCGCCTCAAGGGGGGGGTTATGTCACGCCCTGGCCTTATTATTCTTTGTTTTCTTTATTATTTTAGTTAGGTCAGGGTGTGACATGGGTAATGTTTATGTTTTGTTGGTTTTGGGTGTTTATTTGGTAAAGGGGTTATGGGGTGTAGTAGATGGTTTTGTGTTGAGTGTATATGTCTAGCGTTGTCTATGTTGGTTAGTATTCTAGGAGAGTCTATGGTTACCTGAATGAGTTCCCAATTAGAGACAGCTGATTTCGGTTGTCTCTGATTGGGAGCCTTATTTAGGGTAGCCATAGGCTCTCATTGGTTGTGGGTAATTGTCTATGTAGAACGTTTGTAGCCTGTATGTATGTGCACAACGTTTGTAGCGTCACGGTCGTTTGTTGTTTTGTTAGTTTGTATCAAGTGTTTCGTGTTTATTTTTCGTCATCTTTTAAAATAAAAGAAGATGGCTTACTTTCCAAATGCTGCGTTTTGGTCCATCAATCCGCCACACGATCGTGACACACACACACACACACACACACACACACACACACACACACACACACACACACACGTGTACTGTAGTCTCCGTTATAAGATTAGCATCTAATTATTGAATAAAATGAATGAGTAAAGATGAAACTATTTGTGAAATTATGTAATGTGATTTTAAACTGTTTAATGAAAGATAATCCAATTCCCTTTCAAATTTAACTAAGTCATTGGCCCACCCCATGAGCACAGACATTGATCTGGCGTCATGGGACAGCCCTTTTCTGCTGTTCCGAATATAAACCCCACCTGGAGAAGCCCACTTGAGACCATGCGTACCTCGATTACCGAGAGGGCTAAGCTTTGAGTACAGACTGCAGCTAGAATTTATGTCGACTGAATGCGAAGACCGACAACCTCCGAAACATCTATCTATAAGAACATTTCTGAATGAGAATCTGAAGTATCCATTCTAACCACGAAAGACCCCAGGGACGCAAAGAGAAGTTCAGATGAACTTTCCAACAGAAAGACGGACGATTCCAACAGAGATCATGACGACACACTGAGCATAAATATATATATTGATTGCAATTATTCCCGAATGAGTGAGCGTTCATGTGCAAAGGATTAGTATTTAAATTATTATAATTATCAACTGTGTAGTGTCTTTTGTCTTTCTCGCCCTGCTCAGTACCTTTGTCTACCAAGCCGTCATACCGGTTTAGCCCACTAGGGCACATCCCCTATCATTTCCTTGTAACCATATCTACTGTTTGTTTATGCATTTCTGTGATTATTTAGTTAGTTAGTAAATAAATGATTAAGATAATTGATGTATGGATGATTCAGAGCAAAGACTGGGTTCGTGCAGATAACCAACAACTTTCGACGTTTGGAATGAGACTAGCGTGAGGTAAAGAATTTCTTAATTAATTAGAAGACTAATTGGTCACATATTAAAATATCTGAAAAGTTATATTAGGAAAATTATAACTTTAATCTGAAGATTTTCCTTGGTGCCCCAACTTCCTGGTTAATTACATTTACATGATTAGTTTAATCACGTAATAATAATTACAGAGAATTGATTTGATAAAATAATTATTCACTTTAATGATGCCAAAGACACGACAAGACTTTACCTTGAAATGCTTGCTTACTACCCTTCCCAATGAGGCATAAAATAGTAACACGAGGAATCTAAAATAAATGACACAAGGTTATATATCCATGAAGGCAGGGTACTGTGACTGGGCAGTAGGGTAGATAATAATATGAGTAAAATAAAGAACAGAGTAGCAGCAGCAAATTCCAAATCAAATCAAAGTTTATTTTTCACATGCGCCGACTACAACAGGTGTAGACCTTACAGTGAAATGCTTACATACAGGCTCTAACTGATAGTGCAAAAAAGGTATTAGGTGAACATTAGGTAGGTAAAGAAATAAAAACAACTGTAAAAAGACAGGCTATATACAGTAGCGAGGCTATAAAGGTAGCGAGGCTACATACAGACCGGTTAGTCAGGCTGATTGAGGTAGTATGTACATGTAGATATGGTTAAAGTGACTATACATATATGATGAACAGAAAGTAGCAGTAGCGTAAAAGAGGGGTTGGCGGGTGGTGGGTGGGACACAATGCAGATAGCCCGGTTAGCCAATGTGCGGGAGCAGTGGTTGGTCGGCCCAATTGAGGTAGTATGTACATCAGTGTATAGTTAAAGTGACAATGCGTATATGATTAACAGAGAGTAGCAGCAGCGTAAAAAGAGGGGTTGCGGGGTGGGAGGGGTTGGGGGGGCTCACAATGCAAATAGTCTGGGCAGCCATTTGATTACCTGTTCAGGAGTCTTATGGCTTGGGGGTAAAAACTGTTGAGAAGCATTTTTGTCCTAGACTTGGCACTCCGGTACCGCTTGCCATGTGGTAGTAGAGAGTCTATGACTGGGGTGGTTGGGGTCTTTGACAATTTTTAGGTCCTTCCTCTGACACCACCTGGTGTAGAGGTCCTGGATGGCAGGCAGCTTAGCCCCAGTGATGTACTGGGCGGTACGCACTACCCTTTGTAGTGCCTTGCAGTTAGAGGCCGAGCAATTGCCATACCAGGCAGTGATGCAACCAGTCAGGATGCTCTCGATGTTGCAGCTGTAGAGCCTTTTGAGGATCTCAGGACCCATGACACATCTTTTTAGTTTCCTGAGGGGGAATAGGCTTTGTCGTGCCCTCTTCACGACTGGAGAGGGCAGCTCCAGTGTTGAGGATCAGCGTGGCAGATGTTTTGCTACCTACCCTCACCACCTGGGGGCGGCCCGTCAGGAAGTCCAGGATCCAGTTGCAGAGGGAGGTGTTTAGTTCCAGGATCCTTAGCTTAGTGATGAGCTTTGAGGGTACTATGGTGTTGAAAGCTGATATGTAGTCAATGAATAGCATTCTCACATAAGTGTTCCTTTTGTCCAGGTGGGAAAGGGCAGTGTGGAGTGCAATAGAGATGACATCATCTGTGGATCTGTTTGGGCGGTATGCAAATTGGAGTGGGTCTAGGGTTTCTGGGATAATGGTGTTGATGTGAGCCGTTACCAACCTTTCAAAGCACTTCATGGCTACGGACGTGAGTGCTACGGGTCTGTAGTCATTTAGGCAGGTTGCCTTTGTGTTCTTGGGCACAGGGACTATGGTGGTCTGCTTGAAACATGTTGGTATTACAGACTCAATCAGGGACATGTTGAAAATGTCAGCGAAGACACCTGTCAGTTGGTCAGCACATGCCCGGAGCACACGTCCTGGTAATCCGTCTGGCCCCGCAGCCTTGTGTATGTTGACCTGTTTATAGGTCTTACTCACGTCGGCTACGGAGAGCATGATCACACAGTCATCCGGGAACAGCTGAAGCGCTCATGCATGCCTCAGTGTTGCTTGCCTCGAAGTGAGCATAGAAGTGATTTAGCTCGTCTGGTAGGCTCGTGTCACTGGGCAGCTCGCAGCTGTGCTTCCCTTTGTAGTCTGTAATAGTTTGCAAGCCCTGCCACATAAGACGAGCGTCGGAGCCGTGTAGTATGATTCAATCTTAGCCCTGTATTGATGCTTTGCCTGTTTGATGGTTCGTCGGAGGGCATAGCAGGATGCCTTGTAAGCTTCCGGGTTAGAGTCCCGCACCTTGAAAGCGGCAGCTCTACCCTTTAGCTCAGTGCGAATGTTGCCTTTAATCCATGGCTTCTGATTGGGGTATGTACGTACAGTCACTGTGGAGAGAGAGAATTAGAGCATACTTAAATTCACACAGGACACCGGATAAGACAGGAGAAATACTCCAGATATAACAGACTGGCCCTAGCCCCCCAACACATAAACTATTGCAGCAAGAATACTGGAGGCTGAGACAGGAGGGGTCGGGCCAAACAGTAGATAACCCCACCCACTTTGCCAAAGCACAGCCCCCACACCACTATAGGGATATCTTCAACCACCACCTTACCATCCTGAGACAAGGCCGGGTATAGCTCACAAAGTTTTCCCCCACGACACAAACCCAAGGGGGAGCGCCAACCCGGACAGCAAGATCACGTCAGTGACTGAACCCACTCAAGTGACTCACCCCTCCTAGGGACGGCATGGAAGAGCACCAGTAAGCCAGTGACCCAGCTCCTGTAATTGGGTTTCTCAGGAGAGAATCCCAGTGGAGAGAGGGGAACCGGCCAGGCAGAGACAGCAAGGGCGGTTCGTTGCTCCAGTGCCTTTCCGTTCACCTTCACACTCCTGGGCCAGACTACACTCAATCGTAGGACGTACTGAAGAGATGAGTCTTCAATAAAAACTTATAGGTCAAGACCGAGTCTACATCTCTCACATGGATAGGCAGACCATTCCATAAAAATGGAGCTCTATAGGAGAAAGCCCTGCCTCCAGCTGTTTGCTTAGAAATTCTAGGGACAGTAAGGAGGCCTGCGTCTTGTTACCGTAGCGTACGTGTAGGTATGTACGGCAGGACCAAATCAGAAAGATAGGTAAGAGCAAGTCCAATGCTTTGTAGGTTAGCAGTAATACCTTGAAATCAGCCCTTGCCTTAACATAAGCCAGTGTAGAGAGGCTAGCACTGGAGTAATATGATTAAATTGGTTCTAGTCAAGATTCTAGTAGCCGTATTTAACACTAACTGAAGTTTATTTCGTCTTTTATCCGGGTAGCCAGAAAGTAGAGCAGGGTCAAAGGTTAGGGGGGTAGGATGACCTGAAATATTCTGCTTTTACAAAATGTGATGCTGTTTTCAAATGAAACACAATACCTTGCTCTTGTTAAAGCTTTTAGATTTTTTTTCTCTCTCACTGATGGTGAGACAGTACTCTAACCTAGAAGTGACAATAGCATGGATTCATTTTTCTGCATCATTTTTGGACAGAAAGTTTCTGATTTTTGCAGTGTTACGTAGATGGAAAAAATCTGTCCTTGAAACAGTCTTGATATGTTTGTCAAAAGAGATATCTGGGTCCAGAGTAACGCTGAGGTCCTTCACAGTTTTATTTGAGATGACTACAACCATCAAGATTCATTGTCAGATTCAACAGAAGATATCTTTGTTTCTTGGGACCTAGAACTAGCATCTCTGTTTTGTCCGAGTTTAAAAGTAGAACATTTGGCGCCATCCACTTCCTTATGTCTGAAACACATTCGGTGCATTCGGTTTAACTTGATCATCATTGAGATGTTTCTATAACTTGATTGGAGTCCACCTGTAGTAAATAAATTGATTGGACATGATTGGGAAAGGCATACATCTGTCTATATAAGGTCCCACAGTTGACAGGGCATTTCAGAGCACAAACCAAGCCACGAGGTCAAAGGAATTGTCCGTAGAGCTCTGAGACAGGATTGTGTTGATGCACAGATCTGGGGAAGGGTACCAAAAAATGTCTGCAGCATTGGTCCCCAAGGTCCCCAAGAACACAGTGGCCTCATCATTCTTAAATGGAATAAGTTTGGAACAACCAAGACTCTTCCTAGAGCTGGCCACCTGGACAAACGGAGAAATCAGGTGATAAGGACTTTGGTCAGGGAGTTGACCAAGACCCGATGGTCACTCTGACAGAGCTCCACGATGGGATAACCTTCCAGAAGGATAAACGTCTCTGCAGCAGTCCACCAATCAGGCCTTTATGGTGAGCGGTCAGACAGAAGCCACACCTTAGTAAAAGACACATGACAGCTCACTTGGAGTTTGCCAAAAGGCCTTTAAAGGACTCTCAGACCATGAGAAACAAGATTCTCTGGTCTGATGAAACCATGATTGAACTCTTTGGCCTGAATGCCTAGCGTCACATCTGGAGGAAACCTGGCACCATCTGACTATTTAACAGTCTTATGGCTTGGGGTAGAAGCTGTCTCGGAGCCTGTTGGTCCGAGAGCCCATACTCCAGTACCGTTTGCTGGACGGTAACAGAGTCTATGGCTTGGGTGGCTGGAATCGTTGGCAATATTTTTGGCCTTCCTCTGACACCGCCTGATATAGAAGGCCTGGGTGGCAGGGAGCTCGGCCCCAGAGATATACTGGGCTGTCCCCACCACCCTCTAGCGCTTTGCGGTCAAGGGCGGTGCATTTGCCATACCAAGTCAAGATGCTCTCGTCGGTGCAGCTGTATAACTTTTTCAGGATCCAAATCTTTCCAGCTTCGTGAGGGTGAAGAGGTGCTGCTGTGCCCTCTTCACACATGCAGGAATAAGGCTGAGGTTGAAAGAGGGATTGATAGAGAGATAATGATGGTGAGACAGTTGTGTGATAAAGAGAGAGAGAAGGATGTTTCTGTCGAGAGTACCATATGTTTATATTGCAGATCTCTCAGAGTAGGGTCTGGCTGAGACACACATCCTGCTACACGCAGGTCTCTCGGAGTAGGGTCTGGTTGAGACACACATCCTGCTACACGCACGCACACACACCGTTTTACAGAAGGCGGAAGTGACCTAGATTTGCTAAATGGTACCAACTGTTGGAGTCTTCCAGAAATGGACTGAATTCGTTTTTTTACTCCGTGTCATCCAATATAGAGCTGATATGCTCAGTGACTTGGGAATAATGTAAAGCTTTGACATATTGACTATCCCAAGTAGCTTATCGTGGTCTAGATACTAAACACTGATGCAGTAATATTGTATCTGTGGGCCAGTATAAAACCTATGGACATTGTGGAGCCTCCATGCACACTCAAACAACTACTGTATCTGGGCTATAGGTATAGGAGAGTGATAGAGACTCTCCATGCTTCTCCTTTGTCTGTGCTCCCCAGGCACAGGGCTGTCCGACTGGGTTGGACCTACACTGATGAGGGGAAATTTTACTGGGAAAGTCATATGGAAAGAAAAAAAATGTGATATCAAATGCACGTGCCATTGGATTTCTCTGTGTTTGTGCGTGCATGCGTGTGTGCATGTGTGTTTTATGAGTTGTGCTCCTTCTAGCACACTGTCGGAATTGGGTTTTTCCCCTCTGATCGTCCACGAAGCCCACTCTCTGGAATGGAAGCTTCCTGCACACACAGGGGTGAGGCTGAGGGATCCGGGAGGGAGGGAGGAAGAAGACAGGAGGAGGATGGAGTGGAGGAGAGGGAGAGACGATTAGAGGAGGAGAGGAGGGAGAGAGGTAGAACGAGGGAGGATAGAAGAGGATTGAGGGGCGAGAGGAGATAGATGTAAATGGAGAACGAGAGGGAATGAGGGAGGGAGAGAGACGGGGAGGAGGGGTAGAGGGAGGTGGCGGGTGGTCGGTCATGGGTGGAAGAGAGGACGAGGAAGCACCTGTGTTAGTCTGCTGTGGAGCTCAACAACAATGTGTTCTGAATTGGGACTTTGGGCTGGCCCAATTGCCGTATGATCGTGTAACCAGTGGTTATGGATGAAGATTGTCATGAAAATAAAATAACCCTCAGAACCGTTTATATTTTACACACCGTTTACACGCACACACACGCACACACACACTCATGCTCACCTGATGTAGCCCATAAAACAAGTCATAAATGTAGTCTCAGTGCTGCTGATTGCACTTCCCTTATGTTCCGTGTCAATTTTACACATTTTTGAGTTTGAAATCACATCGGAGATTTAAGTATGACGTCCCTATGATGCTCAGAGGGTGAGAAACACTGATCTGAAGTCAATTTGACCTGCAATTTGATCTTCTACCTTTGACCTATAACTCTTAAACGGTGTGTCTTGGAAGCAAGCTGCTTCCTGCACGTGAAAGGCGTGACCATGTCTATCATTTCCCTATAACGTTCAGGGTTTGCGCCTAAAACAGGGTTTTGACAAATGATTATTTACGACGTCGGATCATCGACGATCTGACGGATGTATTACTTTTGGCAACAAAAAAAAATCCGGTTTGGACTATCAACCCAGAAAAAAGAGGATCTGGAAGAGGACATGCTCAGCAACATTTAGATAACTGTACTTACCGTATTTTCTGTGTTGACTGTGCTTATTGTACTGTGTCAACTTGACCCGGAACACAACAGTGTGTAGCCAAATAGAACATAAGGGAAGGGTTAGAAGAAAAGATACAAATAAGGTGCTATCTAGAACCTTAAAGTATTCTTTGGCTGTCCCCATAGGAGAACCCTTTGAAGAACCCTTTTTGGTAGCAGGTAGAACCGAACCAAAAAGGATTCTTCTATGGGGACAGCCGAAGAAGCCTTTTGGAACCCTTTTTTTTTGAAGAGTGTAGCCTACCCGACAGAAATCGAACAGTTTTAACACATTCGATTCTTGTACATAATGAACTAGGCCAAACCCTCCATACATCCTGATGGGCTATGCTAAGCTAAGCTAATACCATATCCTCAGCCCTCAGGTCATATCAGTCAGCTGGAAGCCAAACACATGTCACCCGTCTTTTCTGTAGCACCTGTCCAAGCCTGTCACCATGTCTCCCCAGACTAAATAGCTGGTCTGTTTGAGCTTCATTACAAATTCACTGCGAGGGGAGCGAGAGGAAGGTAATAATGTATTTTTTTACATTTTTTTGTTGAACTTTTATTTATTAAGGGGAGCTCAACTGAGACCAGAGACCATTCACCATTGTGCCCCGAGTACAAACATTCAAAATAAAACAAGAAGAATAACAAAACTACAAGGTACAATTTAAATACTACAATTTCAACAAATAAACCATTACAATCAAAAAAAAGGGAGGGGGGGGGGGCAGGAGAATGGGATAACAGAAAGAGGGAGATATAGGGGTGGGAAGGGTGTGTGCTGGTGTCAGCAGAACACTGGTTCTTAGCGCCATGCTGTGTTTGAGTGGAAGGCTTTATGAATGAAGTGTGTTGTTATCTTATAACGACCCCTCTAGGCCCCCTGTTGGCTTATCATACAGAATACAGAGAAAGAAGGACCTGGAGACCCCACTATGAACTACTCAATGCTGTGGAATCGTTATCGGTTCAGTAAACAGTTGTTAACACTAGTTCATTGTTACCGTTGCACTTATGGAAATGCCCAGCTGCCTCTTTGCATGGCTTTGTGATAATGGCTGCATTTAGTCTGTCTGTTTATCTCGCCTCCCACACATTGTCTCCTGGGTGTTAATGAGGCGATCTGAATTTGAGGAGCTCGAGAAATTGAAAGTGTCAATCAAATTCAATCAAATGTATTTATAAAGCCCTTCTTACATCACCTGATGTCAGAAAGTGCCGTACAGATACCGCAAGCAATGCAAACAGCAAGCAATGCAGGTGTCGAAGCACGGTGGCTAGGGAAAAACTCCCTAGAAAGGCCAGAACCTAGGAAGAAACCTGGAGAGGAACCAGGCTATGAGGGGTGGCCCGTCCTCTTCTGACTGTTCTGGGCGGAGATTATAACAGAACATGGCCAAGATGTTCAAATGTTCATAGATGACCAGCATGGTCAAATAATAATAATCACAGTGGTTGTAGAGGGTGCAACAGGTCAGCACCTCAGGAGTAAATGTCAGTTGGCTTTTCATAGCCGATCAGTCAGTGTATCTCTACCGCTCCTGCTGTCTAGACAGTTGAAAACAGCAGGGAGAGAGAGAGAGAGAGAGAGAGAGAGAGAGAGAGAGAGAGAGAGAGAGAGAGAGAGAGAGAGAGAGAGAGAGAGAGAGAGAGAGAGAGAGAGTACTTAGATGGGGTTATTTAAAATGTGACATAAAATGCACATTTTTAAGACGTACATGAATTGTTTTGTAGTAATATGAAGGGGAGTCATGTGTTCCTTTTCACATAGGACCTACTGGTACTGTTCTACTGTACTATCTCTGCCTGTACCGTTCCAGTTTGACCACCAGAGGCCTCTGTAACACAGCCTGAATGGTTCCTTATCTCAGCCTTCGCACACCCTGCCTTCACAGGAGAGGAACCATCTATAGGCCATGGCCACTGAGTCAGTGTTCAGCCAATGATGAATACACAATGGCATTTCATTACAAGAAGGAATTGGTATCAATGTACATGAGGTTTTAAGATATCATTCACTGGCTGCATGGCATTGCACAACCTAAATGTAGATTACTATGGTCTCTTTGGCCTGTTATGTACAAATGCACTCTCTATTCAACAATCTAGCCTACTACAAGTTTAGCTCTGCCTGCCTCAAACCATCATGAATGTGAACGCTCTAGCTCTATATTTCTATATTTGTCATTCATTTGGGTTTGAAGTCTGCAGATTTCAACTGACTCACCTTGACTTTTAAGATATGAAAAGTTACAACCTGACATGTTACACTGTGATTGCTTAGTGTTCGCTGACTCACTGGTCTTGCCCTGTGTTTGGGGCCCTCTGGGGTTTGAGGGCATCCAGATTGAGCGCAGCGGTGCTCGGCTCGTTCTGGCTGTTGTCAAGGTGTTTGACTCTGAAGGTCACCGTGACAACGATAGACTGATTCTCCCCATCTCCGCTCTTCCTCTCTTTCTCTGTCCTATTATAGTCAGCACACACTGTGAGCCATATATCATGTCACTCTCTTCTTCTATCCTCCCTCTCTCTCCCTCTCTGGGTTCAGGCAGTAATGATTCTGTAAAACTGGATACTCTCAATTCAATTCAAACATTACACTCACAGGAGTTCCAAAAGAATAAAGACATTTCAAATGTCATGTTATGTATATATATACAGTGTTGTAACGATGTGCAAATAGTGAAATCTCTCTCTCTCTCTTTGTCTCGCTCTTTCTTTATATATACAGTTTTAGTCGGAAGTTACCATACACTTAGGTTGGGGTCATTAAAACTCGTTTTTCAACCACTCCACAAATTTCTTGTTAACAAACTATAGTTTTGGCAAGTCGGTTAGGACATCTACTTTGTGCATGACACAAGTCATTTTTACAACAATTGTTTACAAACAGATTATTTCACGTATAAGTCAGTGTATCACAAATCCAGTGGGTCAGAAGTTTACATACACTAAGTTAACTGTGCCTTTAAACAGCTTAGAAAATTCCAGAAAATTATGTCATGGCTTTAGGCTAATTGACATCATTTGAGCCAATTGGAGGTTTACCTGTGGATGTATTTCAAGGCCTACCTTCAAACTCAGTGCCTCTGCTTGACATCATGGGAAAATCAAAAGAGATCAGCCAAGACCTCAGAAAATAAATTGTAGACCTCCACAAGTCTGGTTCATCCTTGGGAGCAATTTCCAAACACCTGAAGGTACCACATTCATCTGTACAAACAATAGTACGCAAGTATAAACACCATGGGATCACGCAGCTGTCATATCGCTCAAGAAGGAGACACGATCTGTCTCCTAGAGATGAACATACTTTGGTGCGAAAAGTGCAAATCAATCCCAGAACAACAGCAAAGGACCTTGTGAAGATGCTGGAGGAAATAGGTACAAAAGAATCTATATCTACTGTAAAACGAGTCCTATATCGACATAACCTGTTAGGCCGCTTAGCAAGGAAGAAGCCAACCGCCATAAAAAAGGGCAGACTACGGTTTGCAACTGCACATGGGGACAAAAATCGTACTTTTTGGAGAAATGTCCTCTGGTCTGATTAAACAGAAATAGAACTGTTTGGCCATAATGACTATCGTTATGTTTGGAGGATAAAGGGGGAGGCTTGCAAGCCGAAGAACACCATCCCAACCTTGATGATGTTGTGGGGGTGCTTTTCTTCAGGAGAGACTGGTGCACTTCACAAAACAGATGGCATCATGAGGATGGAAAATTATGTGGAAATTTTGAAACAACATCTCAAGACATCAGTCAGGAAGTTAAAGCTCGGTCGCAAATGGGTCTTCCAAATGGACAATGACCCCAAGCATACTTCCAAGTTGTGGCAAAATGGCTTAAGGACAACAAAGTCAAGGTATTGGAGTGGCCATCACAAAGCCCTGGCCTCAATCCCATAGAAAATTTGTGGGCAGAACTGAAAAGGCGTGTGCGAGCAAGGAGGCCTACAAACCTGACTCAGTTACACCAGCTCTGTCAGGAGAAATGGGACGAAATTCACCCAACTTATTGTGGGAAGCTTGTGGAAGGCTACCTCAATCTTTTGACCCAAGTTAAACAATTTAAAGGCAATGCTACCAAATACTAATTAAGTGTATGTTAACTTCTGACCCACTGGGAATGTGATGAAATAAATAAAAGCTGAAATAAATCATTCTCTCTAGTATTATTCTGACATTTCACATTCTTAAAATGAAGTGGTGATCCTAACTGACCTAAGACAGGGAATTTTTACTAGGATTAAATGTCAGGAATTGCGAAAAACTGAGTTTAAATGTATTTGGCTAAGGTGTATGTACAGTTCTGAGTTCAACTGTATATACTGTATATATATATTATATAGATATCTCAAATATGACTTGCACTTTTCCCACAGCACCCCACACCAAACATTATCAGAGCTATGTTGTGAGATGTTAAAGGCATAGTTCACCCAAATTACAAAATTGTTTCCTTCGCTGTAAACAGTCTATGGAGAAGGTATGACAGCAATCAATGCTTTGGTTAAGTTTCCCTAGCACTGTTTCAACATGCTGACATGTTTTAGCATTTGTGGTACACTTCCCATTCAAGTCAGGGGACTGATATTAGCATTTTTTACGCACAAAGTCTAAATCATCCGAAATTATCTAAAATTGATTGTGAATCTCATCAAGGTCACTTATAGATGATTTATTATAAATTATATTGGTATTATATGTGCACTGTATGACTTCAATTTCATTTTTGCCACAAATGCTAAAACGTTAGCATGTGGAAACAATGCCAGGAAAACTAAACCAAACCATACATTGCTGTCATATTGTACCTCGTCTATAGACCGCTTACAGGGTAAGGAAACCAATATGTAATTAAATAATTTGGGGGAACTATCCCTTTAACTAATTCACTATATATGCTCCTTTCTGCTCAGTGTGATTTGAACCGGGAACCCTTTGGTGTAGTGTCCACTTCACTAACCACTACATCACCACACCTTGACCGCTCTAGCTGTCATCACAGGAGCAATACAACACCCACGCCTTAATGACGGGATGAGGGCTACATCCCAAACAGATGGATCCTGTCACTCTGGTCTTTGTCCATTCATTTCCTCCTTCAGTTATTGTAGTTACGGGTTTTTATTTTCTCACCGAGGCTCTAATTCACTAACAAGCCCCTCATTAGATGAACAACAATCCAGTAGTGTCAAAATGTACTAAAAACCAACAACACGCCTCAGGCACACTGGCAGCTGTGTGTGTGTGTGTCTGTGTGTGTGTGTGTGTGTGTGTGATCGAGATGCTGAGAGCCTGCAGGGCTTCCTTCCTGTTTCCACCGTTCCAAATGCCTGCAGGTAAATGGATGTAATTAATTACCTCAGTGAAAAATGGCTGAAATATGAAGCGCATGTACCCTCTTCAGCTGCCATCTATCAAGGTGGAGCAAGACACAGCTGAATGATTGGGCTCATTATAGAGAACACTAGGCTTGGGGGATAAACCATTAATAGCATATACCTGGGATATTTAAGAAAAACTAATGGTATGGTTTTCAACGCCATAAAAAAAATATATACAGTGGGGAGAAGAAGTATTTGATACACTGCCGATCTTGCAGGTTTTCCTACTTACAAAGCATGTAGAGGTGTAATTTTTTATCATAGGTACACTTCAACTGTGAGAGACGGAATCTAAAACAAAAATCCAGAAAATCACATTGTATGATTTTTTAAGTAATTCATTTGCATTTTATTGTTTGACATAAGTATTTGATACATCAGAAAAGCAGAACTTAATATTTGGTACAGAGATCATACGTTTCCTGTAGTTCTTGACCAGGTTTTCACACACTGCAGCAGGGATTTTGGCTCACTCCTCCATCCAGATCCTTCAGGTTTCAGGGCTGTCGCTGGGAAATACGGACTTTCAGCTCCCTCCAAAGATTTTCTATTGGGTTCAGGTCTGGAGACTGGCTAGGCCACTCCAGGACCTTGAGATGCTTCTTACGGAGCCACTCCTTAGTTGCCCTGGCTGTGTGTTTCGGGTCGTTGTCATGCTGGAAGACCCAGCCACGACCCATCTTCAATGCTCTTGCTGAGGGAAGGAGGTTGTTGTCCAAGATCTCGCGATACATGGCCCCATCCATCCTCGCCTCAATACGGTGCAGTCATCCTGTCCCCTTTGCAGAAAAGCATCCCCAAAGAATGATGTTTCCACCTCCATGCTTCACGGTTGGGATGGTGTTCTTGGGGTTGTACTCATCCTTCTTCTTCCTCCAAACACGGCGAGTGGAGTTTAGACCAAAAAGCTCTATTTTTGTCTCATCAGACCACATGACCTTCTCCCATTCCTCCTCTGGATCATCCAATCATCCATTGGCAAACTTCAGACGGGCCTGGACATGCGCTGGCTTGAGCAGGGGGTCCTTGCGTGCGCTGTAGGATTTTAATCCAGGACGGCGTAGTGTGTTACTAATGGTTTTCTTTGAGACTGTGGTCCCAGCTCTCTTCAGGTCATTGACCAGGTCCTGCCGTGTAGTTCTGGGCTGATCCCTCACCTTCCTCATGTTCATTGATGCCCCATGAGGTGAGATCTTGCATGGAGCCCCAGACCGAGGGTGATTGACCGTCATGTTGAACTTCTTCCATTTTCTAATAATTGCGCCAACAGTTGTTGCCTTCTCACCAAGCTGCTTGCCTTCTCACCAAGCTGCTTGCCTATTGTCCTGTAGCCCATCCCAGCCTTGTGCAGGTCTACAATTGTATCCCTGATGTCCTTACACAGCTCTCTGGTCTTGGCCATTGTGGAGAGGTTGGAGTCTGTTTGATTGAGTGTGTGGACAGGTGTCTTTTATACAGGTAACGAGTTCAAACAGGTGCAGTTAATACAGGTAATGAGTGGAGAACAGGAGGGCTTCTTAAAGAAAAACTAACAGGTCTGTGAGAGCTGGAATTCTTACTGGTTGGTAGGTGATCAAATACTTATGTCATGTCAAATTAATTACTTAAAAACCATACATTGTGATTTTCTGGATTTTTGTTTTAGATTCCGTCTCTCACAGTTGAAGTGTACCTATGATAAAAAATTACAGACCTCTACATGCTTTGTAAGTAGGAAAACCTGCAAAATCGGCAATGTATCAAATACTTGTTCTCCCTACTGTATATACTTTGTTAATTTTTTTATAGAGTCCCTTGTGTGCACTTCCGGCAATACCGTATACCCCAGTATGGTACAGAAATTGTATGACAGTATACACATCTTGATACCGCCCAACCCTGTCATAACCACAAACAGGATCTCTGCGTGTATTTTTTGTTCTTCAATAACCTTCTCATTGTCCTCTATTTCATTTTAGATCCTGGTTTTGTTGAGTGATATGAATAAGTCAACATGAAACAATAACACGGCCCTAATGCCTCCTGTGAGTCAATGTTTGTGCCACTGTGACTGTTTGGCCGGGTGTGGTTCTCAATCAGAGGCAGCTGTCTATCGTTTTCTCTGATTGAGAACCATACTTAGGTAGCCCTTTTTTCCACCTGTCTTTGTGGGAAGTTGACTTTGTTTAGGGCACATAGCCTTTAGCTTCTCGGTTTGTTTTTGTAGGGTTTATTGTTTTGTTCGGCGTCATTTTGATGAAATAAAGAAAATGTACGCTCACCACGCTGCACCTTGGTCCTCTCCTTTCAACCGCCGTGACACTTTGTCTGTACATTATGTGGAACATCTCTAGCTACTGTATATACATACAGTACGTATACTGTACATTTATGTTTATAAAACGTGTACATCTCTACTGTTGTATAAGTCTGTTTATCTAACCACATCATACATTTAGCTCTATAAACTGAGTCTGCACATACTTTCCCTTGGAATGTCCCTTCATATTTAACATAAACCTTTTCAAAGCCACTTCAGAATCAGCCTCCAGCTACTAACATAAACTGTGTAACTTAAATGTTATTTTGGAAAGGTGAGGCGGTACTTATTTTTGTGGGCTATGTCGGTGTGCTTTATGAGCAATGGCGTGATCCATCATGTCACCCTGGAGTCTAGTGACGAATGTCCTCGCGGGGAACTCTGGGCTGACAGAGTCACAGTGGAGAAGGCCCCAATCCATCAACTGCTGCTGCTGTGTGCGTATCACCTCACAGAATGTAGATAGGGAGCTCTATTCAGTTATCGCTATGGCACCCTCCGCGTCTATGTGTCAGAGAAAGGTTGAGGTGACATTTTAGTTAGGGAATGTTGGTTGCATGTTGAGGGATGAAGATGAGATTTTAGGGAGTCTGTATTTGAATCAGGCCCCCTGTGTCCGGTCTGGAGCGTGAAGTCACGTGCCAAAAGTCCTGGTCTGCCCTAGAAAGCCTATATGTAAAGTATGATAGCCAGAACGGCCAAGCAACAAAAATGTTGATGGCCGTTCTGGGCTCTAAAATGAGTTTATAATGAGCTAGTTCGATCCCCACAGTGAATTCTTTTGAACTTTGCTTCAAATCGAGATATTTCATTAAATAGTACATTTTTCGTCACACAGGACCGCGTACTGACACAGACCAATCACGGGCCAGCAGGCTACGAGGTCGCTCACGCCCTCATGCTATAGACATTAAGGTTGACTCAGGCAGGATGAAAACGACTACATCGACCATGATCCTTTGCTAGTTATGGCCACTTTCACCGTGATCCTTAGAATTTTTTTTGGTGCCATTCAGCCCGCTTCAGCAATATGGTGATCTTCAATTTCAAAATACTTCCAGCTTCATGCGTTATCAGGAGTTTTCCATAGGAATACATGGATGATGTCAGCGCCATCACTATCTACTGGTTTTTAATGTCTATGGTTAGAATAGGGTTGAGATAGTCAGTTATGGGAAAGGATGAGGGAATGACGTAGTGTGTGTGTTTGTCACATTCCATTGAAGCACAGTTTTTCAGTCCTCTGCTCTATGCCAGGTGTCCTACCCTGCAGCATCCTACTGCCACTACCCCTCTCTCTCTCTCTCCATCACTCTCTCCCTCCCTCTCGCTTCCTCCCACTCCCGCTCCCTTCCCCCCTCCTCCTCTCTCTCCCCCCCTCTCTGTGTTAATCTCTGCTGAGCCGTGTGTAATAACAGGCCATCTGGGCTTGTTGGGGAGATGAGATGAGATGAGCCTGCAGCTTGTCAGATGAACAAACCCCACCGAGGACCCTGCTCACTACACACACGATCACACCTTTAACAATAGCACCATACAACGCACAGACACACAAAATCACCCCTGAACATACATCACACAGGAAAATACATTATAACACAATATAACTTGCATAGATAAATACAATCACGCACGGTGTACTGGGTACTAAACACAGTGGGCAGAAAAAGATTCTAACAAGCTTGGCAACACACAAAATATCACACTAGAAGCAGAAAATGGACAGTGTGCACAGAAGCACTTTAAATAATATCACACCTTTTCTAATGGACCAGAATAAAGCCACAGGCTCTCAGACACAGAGCATCACACAGTTTATCACACGTGCTCTGGCACAAAGGGAGAGCAAAAAGAGAGCGGGTTATCACACCTTAATTACTCTCTGTCAAACCCCACTGAAAAGAGCATGTGATATGCCAATATTAATGATATCGGTAATAAAAATAATAATAACGTTTTATTTCACCTTTATTTAACCAGGTAGGCCAGTTGAGAACAAGTTCTCATTTACAACGGCGACCTGGCCAAGATAAAGCAACGCAGTGCGACAAAAACAACAACACAGAGTTACACATAATCATACGTAGGGTCAATAACACAAAAGAAAATACAATTAGAAAAATCTATGTACAGTGTGTGCAAATGTAGAAGAGTAGGGAGGTAGGCAATAAATAGGCCCTAAAGGTGAAAATAATTACAATTTAGCATTAATACTGGAGTGAAAGATGTGCAGATGATGATGTGCAAGTAGAGATACTGGGGTGCAAAAGGGGTGGGGTACTGGGGTGCAAAAGAGCAAGAGGGTAAGTAATAATATGGGGATGAGGTAGTCGGGTGTGCTATTTACAGATTGGATTGGCTGTGTACAGGTACAGTAATCGGTAAGCTGCTCAGACAGCTGATGGTTAAAGTTAGAGAGGGAGATATAAGACTCCAGTTTCAGATATTTTTGCAATTCGTTCCAGTCATTGGCAGCAGAGAACTGGAAGGAAAGGCGGCCAAAGGAAGTGTTGGCTTTGGGGATGACCAGTGCAATATACCTGCTGTAGCGTGTGCTACCGGTGGGTGTTGCTCTGGTGACCAGTGAGCTGAGATAAGGCTGAGATAAGGCCGGGCTTTACCTAGCAAAGACTTATAGATGACCTGGAGCCAGTGGGTTTGGCGACGGATATGTAGTGAGCCAGCCAACGATAGTCATACAGGTTGCAGTGGTGGGTAGTATATGTGGCTTTGATGATAAAACGGATGGCACTGTGATAGACTACATCCAGTTTGCTGAGTAGAGTGTTGGAGGATATTTTGTAAATGGCATCGCCGAAGTCAAGGATCGGTAGGATAGTCAGTTTTACAAGGGTATGTTTGGCGGCATGAGTGAAGGAGGCTTTGTTTGCGAAATAGGAAGCCAATTCAAGATTTCATTTTGGATTGGAGATGCGTAATGTGAGTCTAGAAGGAGAGTTTACAGTCTAACCAGACAACTAGGTATTTGTACATATTCTAGGTCAGAACCGTCCAGAGTAGTGATGCTAGTCAGGCGGGAGGGTGCGGGCAGCAATCGGTTGAAGAGCATGCACTTAGTTTTACAAGCATTTAAAAGCAGCTGGAGGCCACGGAAGGTGTGTTGTATGGCGTTGAAACTCGTTTGGAGGTTTGTTGGCGCAGTGTCCAGAGAAGGGCAAGATGTATACAGAGAATCACCAGCAGCAAGAGCAACATCATTGATATATACAGAGAAAAGTGTCAGCCCGAGAATTGAACCCTGTGGGACCCCCATAGAGACTGCCAGAGGTACGGACAACAGGCCCTCCAATTTGACACACTGAACTCTATCTGAGAAGTAGTTGGTGAACCAGGCGAGGCAGTCATTTGAGAAGCCAAGGCTGTTGAGTCTGCGGTAAGAATGTGGTGATTGACAGAGTCGAAAGCCTTGGCCAGACTCGAAGAAGACGGCTGCACAGTACTGTCTTTTATCGATGACGGTTATGATATCGTTTAGGACCTTGAGCGTGGCTGAGGTGCACCCGTGACCAGCTCGGAAACCAGATTGCATAGTGGAGAAGTTACGGTGGGATTCAAAATGGTCGGTGATCTGTTTATTAACTTGGCTTTTGAAGATTTTAGAAAGGCAGGGCAGGATGGATATAGGTCTATAACAGTTCGGGTCTAGAGTGTCTCCACCTTTGAAGAGGGGGATGACCGCGGCAGCGTTCCAATCTTTGGGGATCTCAGACGATACGAAAGAGAGGTTGAATAGGCTAGTAATAGGGGTTGCAACAATTTCTGCGGGTAATTTTAGATAGAGAGGGTCCATATTATCTAGCCCAGGTGATTTGTAGGGAACCAGATTTTGCAGTTCTTTCAGAACATCAGCTTTCTGGTTTTGGGTGAAGGAGAGGCGGGGGGGGGGGGGGGGGGGGGATTGGGCAAGTTGCTGCAGGGGGTGCAGAGATGTTGGCCGGGGTAGGGGTAGCCAGGTGGAAAGCGTGGCCAGCCGTGGATAAATGCTTCTTGAAATTATCGATTATTGTAGATTTATCGGTGGTGACAGTGTTTCCAAGCCTCAGTGCAGTGGGCAGCTGAGAGGAGGTGCTCTTATTCTCCATGGACTTTACAGTGTCCCAAAACTTTTTGGAATTAGTGCTACAGGAAGCACATTTCTGTTTGAAAAAGCTAGCCTTAGCTTTCCTTACTGACTGTATATGGGTTCCTGACTTCCCTGAAAAGTTGCATATCGCGGGGGCTTACCCTTCAGTTCTGCTCTCTGCACCCTAATGCAAAAACGTCAGAGCTCTGAAATTCGAGAGGTGCATTATTTGATTCGGTGTATCCAATCTCCTCACTGCGCAGAGGACACACATCTGACCTCTCGAGCCTTTTCTAATCCCAATAACAACTGTGTACGGTGTACTGTATATTACCTGGTATTTCTCAGTATATTACGGTAGGATGATTGAGTAATGTTCCCGATGAAGCTAATGTAAACGTAGTTCGTAGTATTCGTAGCTCCCTTGTCATAGTATTCGTAGCTCCCTTGTCATACCACTGCTACCACCCTGCATACCACTGCTGGCTTGCTTCTGAAGCTAAGCAGGGTTGGTCCTGGTCAGTCCCTGGATGGGAGACCAGATGCTGCTGGAAGTGGTGTTGGAGGGCCAGTAGGAGGCACTCTTTCCTCTGGTCTAAAAAAATATCCCAATGCCCCAGGGCAGTGATTGGGGACACTGTCCTGTATAGGGTGCCGTCTTTCGGATGGGACGTTAAACGGGTGTCCTGACTCTCTGAGGTCATTAAAGATCCCATGGCACTTATCGTAAGAGTAGGGGTGTTAACCCCGGTGTCCTGGCTAAATTCCCAATCTGGCCCTCAAACCATCATGGTCACCTAATAATCCCCAGTTTACAATTGGCTCATTCATCCCCCTACTCTCCCCTGTAACTATTCCCCAGGTCGTTGCTGCAAATGAGAACGTGTTCTCAGTCAACTTACCTGGTAAAAAAATAATAAAAAAAATAATAATATCTCTGTCCATCCTGGCCTGGGGCCTGTTTGGTGTTGTAATCCCATAGTGTTGTCGTCCCACTCTGCTTCCTGTTATTATTGCAGTCGCACCGTATGAACGCAACACGATGACCTTAATGATGTTTCATTATTTGACTTATGGATCGGCGTCGTATTGCAGCTACAGCTGCTGTGGTATTACACCTCACGAAACTACACCGTTACAACATTCTAAAGCACAACGCCTATAAAGTCTCTGCTCTCTGAAGTTCAAGTTAATCGCTACCCACATAGAGGTCAAGTCAATACAAAACTGCATTCTTCTGCAACTATCAACTTGTAGTAGTCGTATTTTAGATAGATAAAAAACTCTGATATGACTGAGTCCATGTTCAGGCCACAGTGGGTTCCATGCCCCAAGGTAAGGGGGTCACGGGACGGGCTCGGCGGGTGTTGAGGGGGACCCTGGGGGGACAGGGCCTCAAAACTGGGTTTCCATGGTCCGGCACCTCTAACTGTCACCCCCTGGGGCAGTGTCATCTGTTACACACGCTAACAGCTCATGTGACTCCCCTCTCTCTCTCTCTCTCTCTCTCTCTCTCTCTCAGCCCCAGGGCCAGTCAACCTCGCACAGTGTGACAAGCATAGATATGCATTCGCCAGATCATTCCACCCGGATCCACTGACGTGTCTGACCGCTGCTCTCGTCGGGAGAGCAGGTCTAGTAACTCTATCTAGCGCGGCACTACAGGGATTATTACAGGGGTTTGCCCTCTTTGTTATTCCGTTTCTTCTTCACTCCACCAGATCTGTTTTAATTGTAATAATAAATGAAAGGCTCTAAATATTAATGGCTTTGCTCCTTTAAAGATACACTGTGGCTGATGATGGGTGAAAGAGATGAGCAGATCAGAGGGCTTTAAACCCCATTGTGATTTGGGCTACTGAATATTTGAGGAGCTAAGTAAAGCGTTCCACGTGCTTTGGGTCGGCTGGCGCCTCAGGTGAACTGAACGAGTGTGCTCGTATACTCCCTTAAAAGACCTTTGCTTTTAAAACCAGAAAAAAAGCGGCATTAGTACTGTTTTTCCATCTTGAGATGCCGTAGCCAGTATACGCTTCCTCGAAATAAGCAGAGTGTATCTTAGATAACTCAAGAAATCTGTAATTCATTTGGACATTTTTGCCCGAGGAGATCTTAGTCGCGCAATTGTACATCTAACTAAGATGTTTGGTGCGGTATTTCCTGAAAATGACATGAAAACGAGTCGTCTCTTTCATTGAATGCGATCAAACGCTTTATTGAAGAATCCCTACTGTTGATCCATCACCGATGAAGGGCTGTAGACTTCGGCGACCAAACTTCGGCTTGTCTCGAGAACTTGTTTTGTGTGCATGAAAACCCTTGACCAAGATCAAATTGAATAAAAACATAATATACAAACTTTTCTGAACTGTTTCGGATGGGAAGCATGCGGGCGCCTTAAAGGGGATTGTCAGTGTCAACATTAGAACATTCAGTGTATTTGATCGTCTGGATACTGATTTGATTAGGTATACACACTTGGGCAAAGCCTACAATGTTCCACCCATTTTTTTCCTATTTGTAATTCCCAAACTCTCAGTCAATTACAATATTGTAGTAGCTTAGCAATAGAATTAGACCAGAATCTCATTGATGCTTAGTGTGTATAAAGAGTGTGTCTTAGTAGCTGTAGAGGGGCCTTCTGTTGCGATGCCAGTGTCCTTTCGCGACCTCTTCCCCCTACGGAACAGAAGCCAGGCAGCATGTTGTGTCTCTGACATTGGCGATATTCACACACACAGGCCTTCAGAGATAAGCCTGAGAGTTCACTGAAACGCTGTCTGTCCTCACGGGATAGGCTACGGGGCAATGCTTGCACGTGCATGTGCGTTCTGCGTTCGCGTTAGGTATTTGTACTTGTGAGTGGCACTGCGAGCGTGGTCTCCATGACGACAGCCCAGTGTCCTCCTTCCGGCTCACAATCCGTAGGGTGCATTGAGCCTCACCACGGCAACATCGCATCGATTTATATGAACTATTTAAAAATCAGCTCTGGAAGTATTGAGTATTGTGAGGCAAATGCAGACATAGTCTTTGAAGGCTTTGGCAAGACTATGGCAGGCTTTCGAAATAATTGTTGTTTAAATGTTTTTGTCTGCATGTGAGTGGGTGAGGGGGGATTTGTGTGTATACAGTGGAAAGTGTGTGTGAGTGTGTGTGTGTGTGTGTGTGTGTGGGTAGGGGGTAGTTAGTCAGGTTGTTAGTGGGGGATGGTTTGCTGCAGGACTTCGTGTGCCTTGTTCTCTGCGAGAGACACACACGCACCCACCCACCCACACAGACACACACACACACGGACAGTCAAGTTGGCCGACCTTGATTTTTTCACAGTGTCAGACCTTGCCAAAGGAATATAATCTTCCATCAAATTGGAAAACATCTCCAAATAGTGTCTTCCATCTGTCTCTGTGTGTCTGTCTGTGCATGCAAGTGTGCGTTCTAGTGTTATTCGAGCACTGTTGGTCAAAACGAGTGCTATTTCATGCATATGTGTGTGTGTTGTTGACCCCCTCAGGCAGCTGTGAGACAGATGCTTGTGCTCAGGTCAGTGGAGCATATGCATGAAGGACAGGAGATTTAGACTGGTGTTCTTCGCAGTGTGTATATGTGCATGTGTGTGTGTCAGTGTGTGTGTTTGCATCTCGGTGACTTGATCAGAATAAACCTCTACACTGTACCGTGACGATATAATGAATCTGACTAGAGTCGTAGATGAGAGTAGAGTACAAGCAGTGTGGATGGTGAGAATGGCCTGGTTGTAGGACGTAAGGATAGAGGGTACACGTATAGGCCAGGGAGATTTGACCAACTTAACTCAGTCCTACTTTCCCAAGACACACACACACGCGCCGTCCCTGTTCTCCAGTGTTGCATAAGCCAAATGGATGTAACAGGAAGGATGATGGGATGTTTTTGAATTCCTGTCTGTTTCACAGTGTCCCAAATTCCTCTCGTCTGTGTGAAGAGTAAACGTGTCTCTTCATCAATCCTTTCCATATCGCTCCCCTGCTATCTACTCCTAAATAGACGACTAGGTCTGCTGCCCTCCTTGTGTTTTCCCTCAGATCGGTTTCACCTGAGTAGTTGTGTCTGGTTCAGCACCCTGCTCTAGGACAATGGAGAGGGGCAGCTGATCGACAGCAGAGAATATCAATCGCAGTGCATGCTTCAGACAGCAGCAGTGCAGTAAATGCTGAGGTATGTGAATTAATACAGGTTACCTCCCTATACCACAGCACATTTACAGCCCAGAAAGGCGAAGGCAGGATCAACGCAAGAAGCAACGAGCTCTCATGCTGGCGTTTGACTCTCTTTCCCTCATTTGCACGTGCGTCTCGTGACAAAATGTCACCCACCCCCCCTCTCTTCCTCTCCTCCAATTCAACGCCGTGATTTTAGGAACAGCGGTTACTTCGACGCCGTTTCCATGGAAACCGCAACTGTTCAGGGCGGGTTCCGTGCGGGCGTCCGGCGACGTCGCCTGCTTCTTTCATATGAAGAAGGCTTGGGCGCGTCTGCTTGAAGAAGGCTCCCTCCGTCTGGTTGAAGTCACTTGGGGTATGCCGCACCCTAGACTCTAGTGATCCGCTGTGGAGTAACTAGCTCTCTGGAGGTATGGCATTTAGGGAGTTATATTTCAGGATTGCCCCTTTAACAATAAAATATGTACTGTATGTCATCACCGCCTGAACCTAGAATTGTCAAACCTTCCCCCTATCGCTCATTCACTCACACGCTTCCCCATCTTTCATTCAACCACTCCTCTCCCTTCGTTCTCTCTCTCTCCTCCTCGTTCTCGCTCTCTTGCTTGCCCCCCCTCTCCCCCACCCCGGCCGGGCCTTCATTAGTTTCCATAGTGACGGTGGATAGGCATTATTGCCAGCTGAGAACGGCTTTGAGAGTTGCGGCGGTGGGGGCATTGTTCACCAGCGCTCTGCTGAATGGGAGAGCGGGATCAGGACAGGGAGAGCGAGGAGGAGGACAGGAGCACACTTTTGGGGCTGGGACAGTGTGTTTGTAGTGTGGGGGAAGGAGGAGAAGGAGGAGGGGAGAGAGAGAGAGAGAGAGAGAGAGAGAGAGAGAGAGAGAGGTGGAAGCTCGGGCAGAGTGAGTCAGTGAGAGAGAGCCTGGAGTAGGACAGTCATGCTGACTGACTGACTGACTGACTGAAGATCCACATTACTACTGTAATAAACCCATCCAGGCTTCTCTCACAACAACCCCGTGGCTGTAACGACATGCTGTTGGACTAAACTGGACCCTTGTGATTGGTGTTAGTGTGTGTGTGATGTGTGTCGGACTGGAGAAGAGTGACCCTACAGAGATTTCAGGGAGAGAGAGAGAACAGGAAAAACATAGAGTGCAGATGGCAACCTATGCTTAGCTGGTGAGTTCCAGTGTGTCTGTGTGTGTGTGTGTGTGTGTGTGTGTGTGTGTGTGTGTGTGTGTGTGTGTGTGTGTGTGTGTGTGTGTGTGTGTGTGTGTGTGTGTGCGCGTGTGTGCGTCTGTGTGCGTGTGTGCGTCTGTGTGTGTGTGTGTGCGTCTGTGTGCGTGTGTGTGCGTCTGTCTGCGTGTGTGTGTGCGTGCGTGCGTGCGTGTGTGTGCATAAGTGGAAATGTTTTAACACTCATTTATGATGAATATGTTTATGTGGTTATATCATTGACTTGTGTTTTCATATTCTCTGTTTATGCACATTGCTCATCTTTGCAGCCGTAGCCAGTTGTAGTAATGTCTACAATGTTCGTCTCAGACCGTCTGTAAGTATGTGTGTGTATATGAGTTTTCTCTGAACCTCTGTCTGGGTCGAGGAGGTGTGCAGGGATGTATGGGGTAGAAGCTGTCTGCTGAATGTGGGCTAATTCTTTTAGCCTGTTGAAATATTCATGCTAGCCTGCATGTTTTATTGAGAGACTGACATTGGGGACAATTTATGCTGCCTTCAGTCTCCCCGCGGGTGTTATTTCAGTGAATACTACAGTGCTGGGTGTATTTTTACTCCTTGAAAGAGTGATGTTAGCCGAGCAGTGTGGGAATCAGTGTGGGAACTACGTTAACTGCTTTTACATTCCTGCTCAGTTTGTCTACATTACTGGGTGTTTGACTGATGAGGTGAGTAAGAGTTGCCCCTTCCGCCCGCTGTTTCGATCATTTATGGGGGTTTTCAAATGTAACGGCCGCGGTTTAAAATGTCCTCCTGATGATTTTACAACGCCCGGTCCCATCCCAGTTAACGATCAGCAGGATTCAGCTGTCCACTACCATCTAGGGCATGCGCACATCCCGCACTGTCCCCAAAGATTACTCAGCTATAACAGCAAGCTGATTGAACCACTATTACTACTACTATGGAGGTATTTTACTGTCATGTGTCTATTCACTCTCCGCGTTTCGCCAACACCACCCTTCAGCTGACAAAGGGGGTTATCTTTGAGTCGTATGGAGTCGTAGTGTTTCCATGACGACCGGCGCCAGCTGTGCGAGGCAGGGGACTGTCGTGTTCGTGTACTCACCGACCTTGTGACCGGGGATCAATGTGAATGATCCAGGAGTAAAGCCCTCAAGGATTAAATATCTACAGCCTTCAAAATCTGCAACCTTCACTATCTACAGCCTTCAAAATCTGCAACCTTCACTATCTACAGCCTTCACTATCTACACTCTTCACTATCTACAACCTTCACTATCTACAGCCTTCACTATCTACAGCCTTCACTATCTACAGCCTTCAATATCTACAGCCTTCACTATCTACAGCCTTCACTATTTACAGCCTTTACTATCTACAGCCTTCACTATCTACAGCCTTCACTATCTACAGCCTTCAATATCTACAGCCTTCACTAGCTACAGTCTTCACTATCTACAGCCTTCACCATCTACAGCCTACTCTATCTACAGTCTTCACTATCTACAGCCTTCACCATCTACAGCCTACTCTATCTACAGCCTTCACTATCTACAGCCTTCACGATCTAGAACCTTCACTATCTACAGCCTTCACTATCTACAGCCTTCACTATCTACAGCCTTCACTAGCTACAGCCTTCACAATCTACAACCTTCACTATCTACACTCTTCACTATCTAAAGCCTTCACTATCTACAACCTTCACTATCTACAGCCTTCACTATTTACAGCCTTTACTATCTACAGCCTTCACTATCTACAGCCTTCACTATCTACAGCCTTCAATATATACAGCCTTCACTAGCTACAGTCTTCACTATCTACAGCCTTCACCATCTACAGCCTACACTATCTACAGCCTTCACTATCTACAGCCTTCACGATCTAGAACCTTCACTATCTACAGCCTTCACTATCTACAGCCTTCACTATCTACACTCTTCACTATCTAAAGCCTTCACTATCTACAACCTTCACTATCTACAGCCTTCACTATTTACAGCCTTTACTATCTACAGCCTTCACTATCTACAGCCTTCACTATCTACAGCCTTCAATATATACAGCCTTCACTAGCTACAGTCTTCACTATCTACAGCCTTCACCATCTACAGCCTACACTATCTACAGCCTTCACTATCTACAGCCTTCACGATCTAGAACCTTCACTATCTACAGCCTTCACTATCTACAGCCTTCACTATCTACAGCCTTCACTAGCTACAGCCTTCACAATCTACAACCTTCACTATCTACAACCTTCACTATCTACAGCCTTCACTATCTACAACCTTCACTATCTACAGCCTTCACTATCTACAGCCTTCACTATCTACAGCCTACACTATCTACATCCTTCAATATCTACAGTCTTCAATATCTACAGCCTTCAATAGCTACAACTTTCAATAGCAACAACCTTCAATATCTACAGCCTTAAAATCTACAACCTTCAATATTCACAGCCTTCACTATCTACAGCCTTCACTATCTATACCCTTCAATATCTACAACCTTCACTATCTATACCCTTCAATATATACAGCCTTCAATATCTACAACCTTCACTATCTATACCCTTGAATATCTACAGCCTTCAATATCTACAACATTCAATATCTACAACCTTCACTATCTACAGCGTTCAATATCTACAGCCTTCACTATCTACAACCTTCACTATCTACAACCTTTGATTATCTACATCCTTTAATATCTACAACATTCAATATCTACACAACATCAGTTTTTTTTTTCTGGACAGCTGCTGCAAAGATTAAACCAACTATTAAGTCCAATTTTTTTTAAATGTATATCATATGTTATCGTTACATTTTGGGCTATTAAGCATAACTATGACTAAAGATTCTTACCCTGATGAATATGAAGATTTAGTAAACCTCCCCTTGAATGTCAGATGGTGGTTGTCTGGTCGCCGGGTCCTTGGTAAGTCTGGAGGGACAGGAGGAGTAGATCTAATTGGCTGGCTACGCCACACCACACACCCTAATACCAGGCTGAACCGTCAGCATGATCGGGCTGCTGTATCACAGCTGCAATTATCCTGGGCTGGTTGATACAGGGCACCTGGGGGTCCTTCACTGGAGAACTTCCATTCCCTCCCTGCCTGCAGTGTGTCATTTTAGGATTTGGCTGAGGGTTTAAATATCGTTGGATGTCGAAAGAGGGGTTTTAGCCGACACCGCTTTTGGTACCGCTTTAGGGTGTGGATGGCACAGTGTCTGTCTGAGCTCAAGAGTAGCGTTGTTGTCATGGTAACAATCAGCCCTGGGCTATCCCATCCCTTGGTGAACTCTCCTTCAGATTCTTTGGTGTGTTGGATTCTAAGGAGCATGAGGACAGTATGTTTGTTTAATGTGTATGTGCCAATGTTTATCTGCGTGTATTGGATGTCAGTGGTTTTGTTAATTGTACTACGGTATGTGTGTGTTCCTGCTTAGCCAGTCAGAAAGCATTAGGGACACTCTCCGATGAAGCATGTGTGTTGTGTCCAGGAGAAACGTCAGCTTCAGATCAGAGAAGGAGGATAACCGCACACGCGCACTCACGCACGCACGCACGCACGCACGCACGCACACACACACACACACACACACACACACACACACACACACACACACACACACACACACACACACACACACACAGCTAACCTTGTGGGGACACACAATTCAGTCCCATTAAAAATCTGATTTTCACTAACCCCTAAACCTAACTCTAACGCTAAACCTAATTCTAACCCTAATTCTAACCTTAAACCTAAACCCCCTAGAAATAGCATTTTACCTTGTGGGGACTAACAAAATGTCCCCAGTTGGTCCCCACAAGTATAGTTAAACACGTCCAGACCTACACACACACACACACACACACACACACACACACACACACACACACACACACACACACACACACACACACACACACACACACACACACACACACACACACACACACACACACACACACACACACACACACACACTGCCTACATTAAATGAAAGAGCAGTTCAGCAGAGCATTGTGTGTGTGTGGGGGGGTTTGAGAGCCAAGTCTCTGTAGTGCTAGCAGCCAGGATGATATTTAACATCTCTTATCTTGCACATCCTCTTGGAGGGGAGGCCATTTGCCTCTCATTTCTGTCTCCTGTGTAAAAGCGCTTCATTACTTCAAAAGGAAGCAGGAGCCGCGAGGTATCAGTGATGCTGGAGCTGTGCCGTTGTAGTGCCCTCCTCTAGTCTCTTACCAGTCTGGGGAAGAAGAGGGGTGAGTTCCAGGAGCGAGTAACAGGATATTTAACAAACCCAAAGAGCCCCTCTCTCGGCCGTAGGCCACGTTGTGTGTATGTGTGTGAGAATGTAAGACCCCAGAATCAAGGCCCTCTAGACTTAACATCAGGAGGCAATTTTAAAGGCTGCTTTAATGCTGGATACTCGGCGCTTATACTCACACATGGGCACGTGACAGGAATACCTTCAGCTGTAATATGCTGTTTTACAGATACACACGAATGCATCACAAAGAAATCTCATTCTATTTCTCTCATTTATGAACTGTAGTTGGTGCATATGATGCTGCTGTGCTCTGTTATTAGATAGGCTATTGGGTGCTACTGTTGCAGGAATAGAAATGGGGAAACAGTATTATTGTTCTGTTTTAGTATATGATTGTTAAAATGCTTTTATGGGTACCACATTTGTTTTGTGATGCAATTTCCTGAAAAACACTCTGCATTTTTTGCTTACCTTTTATGAATTTACCTTCAGGAATTCTCTCAACCCAGACTAAAGCTCCACAAATGTACATTCTCCACATATCATTGGCCTGGCTTTGGCTTTGACCAATAGGCTTCCTCTATCCCACTAATATGGTAATTTATCTTAGCAGAATTGTTTTATCCAAAGTCAAGACATATTATATTCATTGTACAGAATGTGTGGGTGGCAAACGAGTGGTCAGATGTGCTGTGAAACCTATCCCAGGAGACCCTTTATGGCAATAATCTAATTTTATAATGGCGGCGCATGTACACCGCGAGGCTTGGCGTCTACCCAGATTTGACGAATTAGCAGTCATTTACTTAATAGTTCTTAGTTTATTCACTCACTACAGCCTGACGTACACTCTGTATAGCCGACAAGAACCTCTGGATATTGGAACACAATGCACAAAGAGAGTTTTTGACAACTTACAACTTCTCCACTGGAGATCACAAAGACGCCCCGGGAGACTGAAACAACGCAGAGAGGAAGTGCCCGGAGGCGGCGTTGAGATCATAAACAAAGGCGAGAGATGCAGGGTGGCCTCCGGGCTAGGCAAAATCTACCCCACATCGGCTTTCACTACCTAGCCTTTTCCTCGCTAACTTCCGGTCACTGGTGAACAAAATGGACGAAAAACGACTAAGAATCGTCTCATAAAAAAGGATTATGGATTGCAGCGTCATGGTTTTATTATTATGGATTACAGCATAACCGACAACGCTATTGGGCTAGAGGAGTGCGACGTCTTCAGGGCTGATCGTACAGCAGAGGACTTTGGTAAGACCAGAGGCGGTGGTTTGTGCATTTATGTAAACAAAGCATGGTGTACAGACTAGAGGTCGACCGATTAATTAGGGGCAATTTCAAGTTTTCATAACAATCGGTAATCGGGATTTTTGGACTCCGATCATGGACAATTATATTGCACTACACGAGGAGACTGCGTGGCAGGCTGACCACCTTTGACGCGAGTGCAGCAAAGAGCCAACGTAAGTTTCTAGCTAGCGTTAAACTTATCTTATAAAAAACAATCAATCTTAACATAATCACTAGTTAACTACACATGGTTGATGATATTACTAGTTTAACTATCTTGTTCTGCGTTGCAAATAATCAATGCGGTGCCTGTTAATTTATCATTGAATCACAGCCTACGTCTCCAAACGGGTGATTTAACAAGCGCATTCGCGAAAAAAGCACTGTCGTTGCACCAATGTACCTAACAGTAAACATCAATGCCTTTCTTTAAAATCAAAACACAAGTATATCTTTTTTAAACCTGCATATTTAGTTAAAAGAAATTCATGTTAGCAGGCAATATTACCTAGGGAAATTGTGTCACTTCTCTTGCGTTCAGTGCCAGCAGAGTCAGGGTATATGCAGCAGTTTGGGCCGCCTGGCTCGTTGTGAACTGTGTGAAGACCATTTCTTCCTAACGAAGACCGCAATTAATTTGCCAGAATTCTACATAATTATGACATAACACTGAAGGTTGTGCAATGTAACAGCAATATTTAGACTTATGGATGCCACCCGTTCGATAAAATACGGAACGGTTCCGTATTTCACTGAAAGAATAAACGTTTTGTTTTCGAAATTATATTTTCTTTTATTTATTATTTATTATATTATAATTAAGTCTATGATTTGATATTTGATAGAGCAGTCTGACTGAGCGGTGGTAGGCAACAGCAGGCTCGTAAGCATTCATTCAATCAGCACTTTCCTGCGTTTAACAGCAGCTCTTCGCAATGCTTGAAGCACAGCACTGTTTATGACTATCAATTCCCGAGATTAGCCTGGCAATACTATAGTGCCTATAAGGACATCCAATAGTCAAAGGTATATGGAATACAAATGGTATAGAGAGAAATAGTCCTATAATTCCTATAATAACTACAACCTAAAACTTCTTAACTGGGAATATTGAAGACTCATGTTAAAAGGAACCACCAGCTTTCATATGTTCTCATGTTCTGAGAAAGGAACTTAAACATTAGATTTTTTACATGGTAGATATACAGTATATACATAAAGATCGTCCGATTAATCGGTATCAGCTTTTTTTGGTCTTCCAATAATCGGTATCGGCGTTGAAAAATCATACTCGGTCGACCTCTAGTACAGACAGTAACAGTCATTGCTCAACCAATCTGGAGTACCTGATGATTAGGTGCAGGCCTTTCTACTTGCCTCGGGAGCTTACATCCATTGTTGTTACTGCAGCCTATATACCTCCGGATGCTAATGCTAAACTAGCAATGAAAGAACTGCAGGTTGCTATTAGCAAACAGCAAACTACACATCCTGATGGTGCTTTTATTGTTGCAGGGGATTTTAGCCACTCAAATCTGAAAACTGTTTTTCCCAAATTCCACCAAATTGTCTCCTGCCCCACTAGAGGAGACAATACACTAGACCACGTGTATACACACATTCCGGAGCCTTACAAAGCCATTCCCCTCCCCCACCTGGGACAGTCTGATCACCTTTCACTGTTCCTGCTCACCAAGTATTTACACCTCATTAAAACGCGTGAAACCATCAGTGAGAACAGTCAAACTGTGGCCAGAGGGGTCAGACTCATTATTAGAGCACCAGTTTAAACACAGACTGGAGATTGTTTGCCACTCAGGCCACACTTGACTCCCATACGGACATTGAAACATATGCTTCTTCCGTTCTGGATTACATCAACAATGTCACCACCCATAAACTTATAAAGACCTTCCCCAACCCGAAGCCTTGGATGAACAGAGAGATCCGACTACTGCTAAAGGCACGCGACGCTGCTTTCAGATCCGGTGATGCGGAAGCCTACAGCTCATCCAGGGCCAACCTGAAAAAGGGCATCAAGATGGCTACACATGACCACAAACTGCAGATTGAGGAGCACTTCAACAACAACTCCGACCCTCGACGCATGTGGCAGGGGATCCAAGCCATCCCAGACTACCGGCCAAAAAACCCTACCCCCACAGCCAGCGACGTCTCCATCGCCAACGAGTTACACAGGTTCTATGATCGCTTCAACAGGGACAACAAAGATCCAGCCATCAAAGCTGAGCTCCCCCCAGAGGACCTCCCCCTCAGACTATCCATCGCAGATGTGTTGTCTACACTGAGCAGGGTGAATGCACGCAAGGCTGCTGGTCCTGATGGCGTCCCCTGTCATGTGCTCAGAGCATGTGCTGGGCAGCTGGCCGAGGTCTTCACTGACATTTTCAATCTGTCACTGGCTCAAGCGGTTGTCCCCACGTGCTTCAAGACCGCAACCATTATGCCAGTGCTGAAGAAGTCGACCGCATCAAGCCTGAATGACCGTTGACCTGTTGCACTCACCCCCACTATCATTAAGTGCTTCGAAAGACTGGTTTTGGCCTACCTTAAGTCCTGCCTCCCTCCAACACTGGATTCCCACCAGTTTGCCTACCGACCAAACAGGTCTACAGAGGACGCCATCTCCACAGCTTTACACTCTGCACAGACACACCTGGACAAAACCAACACCTATGTGAGAATGCTGTTCATAGACTTTAGCTCAGCATTCAATACGGTCATTCCCTCTAGACTGGTCACCAAACTCCATGACCTAGGGATCAGCCTCTCTCTCTGTAACTGGACTTTGGACTTCCTGACCAACAGAACCCAGTCTGTCAGGTTAGGCAACGGTGTGCCACAGGGTTGCGTGCTGAGCCCCTTCCTGTTCTCCTTCTTCACCTACGACTGAGTTCCTGTACACGGTATCAACACCATCGTCAAGTTCGCAGACGACACCACGGTGGTAGGTCTGATCAGTGACAATGACGAGACAGCCTACATGGAGGAGGTCAAGCACCTGGCTGCATGGTGTGCTGACAACAACCTGGCCCTCAATGAAAAGAAAGCTAAGGAGCTCATTGTGGATTACAGGAAGTCCAAAAGCTGCAGCGACGCCCCAGTTCTCATTGATGGCACTGAGGTGGAGCGTGTGCCCAGCTTCAAATTCCTGGGTGTCTACATCTCTGATGACCTCTCCTGGACCCTCAACACCTCAACCCTGGTCAAAAAGGCACAGCAGCGCCTATACTTTTTGAGGAGGCTGAAGAAGGTCCGCCTGTCTCCCAAGATCCTGGTGAACTTTTACCGCCGCACGGTCAAGAGCATTCTGACTAACTGTGCCACAGTGTGGTTTGGCGGATGCTCCGTGGCCGAATGCTCCGTGAAAACCACCCAGCACATCACTGGTGCTCAGCTCCCTGCCATCGTAGACCTCAAACCCAAGCGGTGTCTGCGTAGGGCGTGCGGCATCATAATGGACCCTTCACATCCATGCCACAAACGGTTTGCCCTCCTACCACCAGGCAGGCGGTACAGGTCTCTACGTTCCCACACTAGCAGGCTCAAGAACAGTTTCTTTCCAGCTACTGTAACCCTGCTGGACTCTGTGGCACGGCACTAGCCATATCCACATCTTAGTACTGCCTCTCAGGGACCTTGTTGCACTACTTTCTTTGCACTACTGGTACTGGTACTACTGGACTTTGATATTGCTTGCAAAGTGTGTTTAAGGCCATTATTCAGTTGTACATGTACATGTCTACCTCAGTACCTCATTGCTGCTATCCCTGCATTTCAGTTGCATGCCTCCTTGCACTTTCAATTTGCCTTCCTTGCACATTTAACTCAACTAGTCTACCTGGCTAAATAAAGGTGAAAAAAAAAAAAAAAAAAAAACCTGCCTTGATTGCCATATCCACATTTTTGTCACGGTCCGAACCAAATCTGAACCTATCAAATATGTCTATGTTTGGTTCAGATTTGGTCCGGTCTGGACCAGTCAAACATAGATGTCTATAAATGACCTCTTTTCAACTTTCATTCAGAACAAAAAATATACCTAATTTCAACGTCCAGAAAATACATATTTTCAACGTCTGGAAAATACGTTTTTTCAACTTTCATTCAGAACTGAAAATGTACCTGATTTTGAAGTCTGGAAAATACATATTTTTCAACATCTTTGGTGCCTTTTCAATATCCTGGAAAATGTGTATTTTAAACGTCCAGAAAATACGTCTTTTCACCATTCATTCCAAACCTAAATTTAACCGAACTTCAAAGTCTGGAAAATGTATCTTTTAGATGTCTTTTCAAAGTCATTTTGCTTACTGGGACTATTTTAGTTTTGCGGTGGCAGCATTTTGTGGTCTCGCCTTGGGCGGCAGAAAGGCAAGAACCGTCCCTGGTGACAGCCCTCTCATTAAGAGCCCACTGGCCTGGCCAGTTTACATGATTTAACTGAGTGAACAGGAAAGTGGCATGTCTCCTATGGGCTTGCTAACATGCCTCAGGTGTAGAGTAGACTGGGTAATAAAGGACCTTATTTCCTCTCTAATGGCTCCAGAGTTTCCCCCTATAGCAGAGCAACACTCTGTGCTCTATAACCAAGGCCACGTTTTCCCACTCTGCACTGTGTTTGCGTGTGTGTTTGCTAGCTATTACGATGAACTGAGGGATTTATTTAACCTTTATTTAAGTAGGCAAGTCAGTTAAGAACAAATTCTGATTTACAACGATGGCCTACCAAAAGGCAAACAGCCTTCTGCGGGGACGGGGGCTGGGATTAAAAATACAAAAAAAATGAGAATATAGGACAAAATCACGTCACGACAAGAGAGACACCACAACACTACATAAAGAGAGCAACGACAACATAGCATGGCAGCAGCACAGCGTTACTCTTGTTTTTGATGGGAGGCTCTGCTGAAGACTGAGGACTACTGTTTGAGGTGTTTTGAGGGAAGGTCAACAGTTGTTGTTTTTCCCCCAGGGATATCACATGGCCAAGTCCTGTTTTGTTATTGTTTCAAGTACAAGAGTCACATGAAATGTTAAACCTTTCTCTTCCGAGTCCTGAGTCTCACACATTATTCCCCGGGATAGTTTCGAATACAGGAGCATGATTGGCGAGAGCTCTTCATTTTTCGAACGTTCCCATGCTGACGCTGCCATTTTGAGGCCCAAAAACACTGAGTGACTTTATGAAACAGGTAATGACGTCAAATGTAGATACTAAAGCCCAGTTAATGTGCAGTGACCTTTGTCTGTTTGTTGGGTAGAGTCGTGTGTACCAGCACAGGAGAGCAGTGGGGGGTGTCGCCCCCTGTCATGCCCTCAGCATACCCACCCTCACCCCTTCCATCTCCTCTTCTCTCACCTCCACCTAACCCACCTCTAGCACACATCCTCTCCCTGGTCTCTTCTGTTCTGTCCTCACCCCTTTCACCTCTCTCTCCTCCATCTCCACTCCTCTCATCCTGTCCCATCGGTGTACTGGTGTGGTCTGGACAGGGCTTGTCCTGTCCTGGGCGATACCCCAATCCCAACCCCAGACCCAGGCAGTACTGTATCTATCTTCCCCCCACAGGACCACTCTGACTGTCAACAAACAGGGTGACACTCCCCTCTACAGGAAGACACCCGTCTGCTCCTGTGGAGGTACCCACCACTCGTGTGAAGGCAAAGAGAGGGAGGAGGGGTATGAAGCTAGGCTGAAGAGAGGTTAGGGGTGAGGATGAGAGGGAAGCTGGTCTCGTCCCTCCCTGTCAGTGATAGCAAACCACACAAAATGCCACTTCCTGCTGCTGGTCTCTTGATAAACTGTCTCCAAGTGATACTGCAGGCTGTACTACACACACACAAGCACACAGAGTGTTTCTCTCTCCCTACTGTCTGTACTGTTACATAGCCAGTAAATTACAGTGTGGGAGAGAATTTAGGGTTTGAGTGAAATGTTATTCTGCGGCAGTGAGAGGTGTCTAGGTTGTCTGTGAAATGTTGTAAGTGTGGAGTGTGTGTTTTTTGGGGGGGCGCCGTGTGAAATACTTGCTTTGTAGGGCTATGTTTTTGGTCTCAGTGGAACGTTATCGTGTGGTAGCGGCGGGACCGTTAGTAAGAGATGTAAAATGTCAAAGCGGGAGTGTCATGTCGACACGGTTAACACGAGTTAAGTGTCACAGGGATTTTGTGGTCTCTCTCAGGTTAGTGCGTGACATCTTAGAGGACGTTGGCTTACCTGCAGAAGCAATGAGGAGCAGTGGACGTTCACTGAACTGAGAGTGTGTGTGTTTAGTGTGTTTGTGCGGGCGTTTGTACGTGTGTAACCTGTGGCATTGGGTGCGGGGATATGGGGGTGGACTTTAATACCAAATAATTAACATCCAAAATCACATTTAAAATCATCAATTAATCAATCATGCTGTCACCTGCTGGTCATTCAGTAAGCTGGTCCTATCCATCATAGTGATTGGTGAAATCAGACCTGTCAATATTAATTAAGATAATCACTACTTTCACACATTAGAAGCCCTTAGTCAGTAGTTGATAGCAGACTGAGGATTGACCTGTAATCTAGAGGGAATCAAGTCTCAGAATCGACATAATCAAGGAATACCAAGTTAAATTATCGGCAATTTTCTCTTTATAGTAGGCTAGTTGTTGGTGGGGCCATGACTCATGTTTACTGTAGTGCAACCAACATCCCCTAGTGACAGTGGTCAGGGTGGGACTGTTGTTTTCCACTAGCTATGTGAGTGTTCTCCTTTCCAACGAGAGGATGTGTGTGTGTCTGAGTAGCTGTAGATCAGTGATGGGCAACTTTGATGGGGGTGTAGGCCACAAGAAATCTGAAGTCATCATGAGGGGCCACAGTGGTTTGCCGGTCTGCATACCCACATCCTACCCACACATGTAGTCAAATGATTTGTGTGATCAGTCCAGGTCCGGCCGTCATCTTTCTTCTCGAATCCGAAGCACCAAACAATATAGAGGTAAGATAGATATCGATTTTGAGACATGACATTTTAGTATGCGACATTCCTGTTCATATTTTGAAGATATATCACAACAACACGCGTATTTTGGCGAAATGTCACAGAGCACTGAGCTCATTTTATTCCGTTCGTGTCAGGTTAGTTTGACTTTTTGCGACCCCGTGGAAACAACTTTTCAGATAACCACTACAACATGTCAAATCCTCAAAAGTCGCCTCGAGAAAGCACACCGCTCTGTGAACAAAGCTTGATGCTTATTATGGCATGTGTTAGGTTACGAAATCAGACTTTTTTGGATGTAATGTCAATGATACGCTAGAGAAAGAACCCACTGAACGATTCAGAACACGAGCAATCCTATTTGTCTCGGTAACAGGTATTTTATAACATAAGAACGTGATCCAGCCTAAGATAAAGGGCTAATTTTCCAGTCCCCAGTAATATCCATCAATATCCATCAATCCATCTCTGTGTTCAACCACACACTCTTTCTCTTTCAACATCACCAGTAAGTGGAAGCAACAGCGGACTCACCGTAACCTTCTAAGTGCTCTGATATTACATCACGTATGGTACAAGTGTGCTGGTGAGTATGTTAGGCTGCTGTGATGCACTTTAGCCACTGCTGAAGAGGATCAGCTCACCACAGTGGACCTGCATCCTCCCATACATCTGACCTCTCTTGTACGCCACACGACATGAACAGTGCACTGACTCCGGGCTTTATGTTTACACTTTCTCCCCCTGAGATGTTGCCTTGCGGTTTGTCTGTGATCATGTGTGTGCAATGCGTGTGAGGCTGTGTGTTACTGGTTTGAGAGAGGGCTTTGTCGTAGTACCTGGTGTCTGCACGCCACACTGCTCTCCTGTGGGGGTGTGAAGGAGAAGAGGACTGGACTGCTCATTCAAGGGCAAACAGATCAACTTGATTTCTACACACCTTTGGGTACAAGTGTTGGCTTCCGGTCAGCTCAGATGGTTTAGGCATGGTATTTAGAGTATGCAGTCCTTTTGAATGTGTGTGTGTGTGTGTGTGTGTGTGTGTGTGTGCGTGTGTGTGTGTGTGTGTGTGTGTGTGTGTGTGTGTGTGTGTGTGTGTGTGTGTGTGTGTGTGTGTGTGTGTGTGTGTCCGCACTCACTTTGCTTATAAATGTCCGCATGTCATTTAGACCTCTATAATATCTACAGCTTGGCTTGAGGGGGATTTTTTTCTCTCCCTCAAATGTTCTCCTCTATCACTTCCCTTGTTCTCCCTTCTAAACACACTCTCCATTTCTTTCTCTCTCCCCTTCCTTCTGTCTCATCCTCCGTCCTCTCTCCTCTTTCTCACCCCCCCCAACCAAATCCCTCCGTCTTAATCTGTGGGAGCTGGTGAAATACTCCTACTTAGTGTGTGAGCTGGGTTGATTTACTCTACTGCTGTGCACACCGACCTGATTTAGGACTGACAGGGGCAGGATGACTTATCCCCGATCCCCCCTCTTTACCCCGTTCCCTTTCCGTCTGTGGCGTAGCTTGGGGAGCCATGATACCACGGAGGCTTCGAGGCGTGGCTCACTCCTGGAGAACCACGGCCTGGTGTTCGGTCTAAATGTCTGAGAGCGGTGCTGTCTGATGTCGTGTGGTTCAATCAAACAGATAGGAGGAGATAAATGAATGGATGCGCAGTGATAAAGTAGTAATCTGCCGAAGGGAGGCCAGCTGTTACTGTACTCTATAGCCCGTGCGATTGGATGAGATCCTTATCCCTCTGTATGGGCATGGATTATCCACAGATTGAGCTAGGCACGCTGCAGTCTCACTCTAATGTACTGTAGCCTACTGTACCTGACTGAGAAATCTGCTGAATTGCCATCGATTGGGAAGAGCTCTAGCCTGTATTCTATATACCCTGTGTCCCTAGAACAGCTGTTGTGCTGCATTGCCACTGTGAGCCTTTGCCCTGTGTAGAAAATAGTGATCCCTTCTTTTTGAGCTGTAAGAGCTGTAGAGATCTGCTCTAGTTAGTAAATATGAATCCTGCCCTTTGGTTCTAAGCAGCACAGCTCTGGTTCTGAGTAGACATCAGTCCAACAGCCAACCGTGCCAGAGTTTACACTGTAGAACTAGGCTAGTCTGACTTGTACAGTACAGGTGCCAGGCTGTTTTATCGATCTCTGTGTTTTCAAACTGTACGGAACAACAAAATATAAACGCAACTTGTAAAGTGTCGGTCCCATGTTTCATGAGCTGAAATAAAAGGTCAAAGAAATGTTCCATACTCACAAAAAGCGTATTTCTCTAGAATTTGTGCGCAAATGTGTTTGCATCCCTGTTGGTGAGCATTTCTCCTTTGCCAAGATAATCCATCTCCCCGACAGGTGTGGAATATCAAGAAGCCGATTAAACAGCATAATCATTACACAGGTGCACCTTGTGCTGCGGACAATAAAAGGCCACTCTGAAAGGTGCAGTTTTGTCACACAACACAATGTAACAGATGTCCCAAGATGTCCCAAGTACACCAGAGCTGTTGCCAGAGATGTTCATTTCTCTACCATAAGCCACCTCCAACGTAGTTTTAGAGAATTTGGCACTAGGTCGAACCGGCCTCACAACCACAGACCACGTGTAACCATGCACAGATACACTGTGACATGATCCTGAGGCCCATTGTTGTGCCATTCTTCCGCCACCATCACCTCGTGTTTCAGCATGATAACACAAGGCCCCATGTCGCAAGGATCTTTACACAATTCCTGGAGACTGAAAATGTCCCAGTTATTCCATGGCCTGCATGCTCACCAGTCATGTCCCCCCATTGAGCATGTTTGGGATGCTCTGTATTGACGTGTACGACAGCGTGTTCCAGATCCCTACAATATCCAGCAACTTCGGACAGCCATTGAAGAGGGTTGGGACAACATTCCACAGGCCACAATCAACAGCCTGATCAACTCTATGCAAAGGAGATGTGTCGCACTGCATGAGGCAAATGTTGGTCACACCAGATCCACGCCCCTATTTTTCTATTACGGTATATGTGACCAACAGATGCATATCTGTATTCCCAGTCATGTGAAATCAATATATTATGGCCTAATTAATTTATTACAATTGACTTATTTCCTCATATGAACTTGAACTCTTTTAAATTGTTACATGTTGCGTTTATATTTTTGATGAGTGTATTTACAGTATTTCAATCAATGTGTTCTCCATTGTCTATCTGTGTATCTCTGTGTTGTCTCCGTGGGCCTCTGTGTGTGTGTCTCTGTGTGTGTATTTCCATGTGTTTTCCAGTCTCTCTCTCTGTCTCTGTGTACATGTCTCCTGTGGAGCTCCTTTATGGGGCTCTGTGTGTAATTACGGGGGTTTGACCGTCAGGGGATAAATATCAGAAACACATCAAGGTCAGAGCTCTCGTTACTGTCTCAGAGTTGCAGAAAGGAAAGAGAGATGGATAGAGAGAGAGACGTATGGAGAGAGAGAGAAACCCATTGGATGCCTCTGTCAGCGTAGTGTGGCCGCATCGAGAAGTAGATTGGATGCGATCCACTGTGTGTATGTGTGTCTCTGTGTTCGTCTGCGTGCGTAACACTGCTCAGATCAATGACCATTATCAGTCAAAGTGCCATTAGATGAGAGTCTGTTCCAGTCTGTCTCGATATGTCAGGACAACAGACAGCGGAGGCCAGGGTCAGAGAGAAAGGGAGGGAGGGATGAGCTGTACAGAAAGAGAAGTTGGGGGAAAGGTGGACAGAGAGAGGGAAAGACGGATAGAAGGACGGTCCACGAGAGAGGAAGAGGCAGATAAGAGAGCGTAAGGGGGAGATTGTGAGAAAGATAGAGAGAGACGCACAGAGAATGACTGACTTACTGAGTGAAGGGGAGAGAGAGAGTGTTGGTAGGTGTGGGGGTAGCTGTGTGATTGGGAGATGGGGGTTGGGGGGGGGGGGGATCAGGGGAGTTGTGACTGACGGACGAGACGCTCCCACGTCGGGAGTGATCCATCTCCCAGACAGCACTGGGGCAGGAAGACTTTACTCTAGGGATGGTGGGTAATAAACAACTCCAACAGGGTCGCCTCAGGCCTGGCAGTGATTGGCAGCAGTGTGTGTGTGTGTGTGTGTGTGTGTGTGTGTGTGTGTGTGTGTGTGTGTGTGTGTGTGTGTGTTCAACATTCAGTGTTCAGCGAGAGAAAAGGGGGAGGGGAAGAGTGAATATTGTATGTGAATGTACTTCTCAGTGCATGTGATTGCCTGTGTGTACATGTGCATGCAGGAGATGGGAAAGGATTGTCATTAGAGGTCAAGTCTGAATGGCCAAGGATATATATATATAGATTATTTTTTTGAACACGCCGCCCTCTCCACTCTCGCTACTCTGCAGTAGTATAAATGATTATACCTTTATTTCAACAAGGAACACAGACTGAGACCAAGGTCTCTTTTACAGCTGGGCCCTGCGTATACATGTCTACACACACAGTTTAGATACAATGACTAAGAAATTACACAAGACAAACAAAACAAAACAATCAAAAATGTTGAGCTCTGGCCTGTGACATCAGACTGTCATGCCATTGCTGTTTCTCCTGTGATGGAATCTGAATATGTCACCCATAAAGTTGCATTATATTAGTGTGTCACCTCTGGCACACACACACACACACACACACACACACACACACACACACACACACACACACACACACACACACACACACACACACACACACACACACACACACACACACACACACACACACACACACACACACACACACACACACACACACACACACACAATACCTTTATGCTTCCATATCCGCAGTCCAAATACCTTAGAGTATCAGAATACCTCAGTGTATCCGAAAACACACACTACCTTACCACTGTCTTAGCGCTAGCAGTACTGCTGTCTTTCAGTGTACTGAGTCCATCTCCTTCTCTCCTGTTCTCTTCTGACTGGAGTGTGTGGCGATGACATCGCCATCTCCACTCTCAAGGAACAGGCAAGTGAGTCAACAGCTTGCCTAAGAGACGCAATCCTTTGCCTGTCCATAATGATGGTGTATGGTCATTGATGAGTTGGCCTTCTAAGTCAGGTCGTCCTGGCAACCCGCTGCTCCCCAGGGCCACCGTGGTGATGGTTGTCCTCGGAAGCGAATTGTTGTATTTCTCTGTTCCCCCGTCGTGATTGGAGCTCAGAAGAGCAAATCCACTTCTCTATTCTCTCGCGTGTGTTTATTAAATTGCGGTTAAATGGATTCTCGTAATTACAGAATGTTAATCTCATCTCTTCCTCTGTGGGCAAATGTATTCGTTTACTCGGTTTGTCAAACATTGTTCCATGCCTGTTTGTCCTGTAGTTGTTTGCTGTGTTCTGATCAAGGTTATTATAATTTTGTGTTTTTCTATTATTTTTTTTTTCTATTAGTTTTTAGATTTGATTGGAAATTCTGTTTAGTTTCAGTTAGTTTTCAGACCTGATTTGGATTTCCCATTGAAACCCCCATTACATTTTTTCCCCAAAGTTTAGAAGAACAAAACACTGAAACGATCGTCTAAGGCGGAAACAGCGGACCAAAGCGCAGCGTGGGGAGCGTACATACTTCTTTATTTTAAGACGTCGCCAACAAAACAATAACCATCAAAAACGAAAAGGTGACGCCAACGTAGTGCTCACAGGCAACTATACATGGACAACTACCCACAATTACAGGTGGGAAAAAGGGCTACCTAAGTATGGTTCTCAATCAGAGACAACGATAGACAGCTGCCTCTGATTGAGAACCACACCCGGCCAAACACAAAGAAATACAAATCATAGAAAAAGGAACATAGAATGCCGACCCAAATCACACCGTGACCAAACCAAAATAGAGACATAAAAAGCTCTCTACGGTCAGGGCGTGACAGAAACTGAACATAATTCATGATGGTTTTGTTAATTATTTGATTTCAGTTTACTAAATCGTTTTTTCATGATTCGTTTTAGTTTACTATAATAACCTTGGTTCTGATTCGTCATTTCCCTCTTTTTAATCCATGTGCGTGTGCACACAACTATACCACTCTGACATTCTGAGCAGGACCTGACGGAGTGTGTAAAGTATCAGACGCAGAGGTTCATATCTTTCCCATAACCTTCGTGTTCACGCAGCGTGTGGACCATCATTGTTGTCGCGTTTGACCTAGGCTCCTGCCCTGTACTGTTGCATAGACAGGGGTAATCAGGGAATATGTTTACCTCCTTGTTGCCATAACTGTCAATCTGCATGTGTGTGGTTACTATTCAAATGTGTCTGTTTCTGTGAAGTACACACACACACACACAGACACACACACAGACACACACACACACACACACACACACACACACACACACACACACACACACACACACACACACACACACACACACACACACACACACACACACACACACACACACACACACACACACACACACACACACACACGTCAGCTGGGCACAGTGACAGGTGTGTAGGGCAGGTTTGGCAGGTGGAGTTAGACTAAAACACACCCAACTACAGATGAGTGTTATGCAGGACTGAGTTTTAGGGTGCTCCAGGGTGTGTGTGTGTATGCAGGGAGCTGGCACAGAGAGCTTTCCGGTCTTATACAGACACACACACAACACACACACACACACACACACACACACACACACACACACTGGGAGAATATGAGTTACTTTGTTGGCCAAGGAAGGTGTGTTGGATTTTCCTATTGAAATGGTTCACTGGATTCTTGGTATCTAACGAAAGGCAGAATATTCAACGAGACAGGTAGCTTTTTCTTTCTTGTTCTTGTCTTTTCTTGTCTTTAACACTCCTGAAATAAGCACAGTCTGGCTATCAGGTTTGGGTCGTTGTTCAACTGAACGACCTTTAGTCCTTGAGACCTTTGGAAACGTTTGCGTTTTCAGTATCGTATAGAGGCGTAGTATAGTTGGGAGTGTTGTGTTGAGTTTTAAGTGGGTGTTGTGTAGAGTTATGAGTGCTGTGTAGAGTTGTAGAGTTGTGTAGAGTTGTATACGGTGTTATGAAGTTGTATAGAGTTGTATAAAGGTGAGTGTTATGTAGATTTGAGTTAAGTAGATGTTTACTGTTAGGATGTTTGATCTGCGGGGCCAGATTTCACTGTCTTAGGTAACCATGACTATGGAATGTTTCCATATGCCAGACCCCCTTATGGCACCATCGGTCTCATTAGTGTCTGTCTGCTACAGACTGTTTGTTTTTCCCAAGACCTGACCTGTGTCTAGAGTCAAAGAGTCTCTCAGTGGTTTAGCTGGACAACGTCAGAGTAGATAGATGTTGCCCCTAACCACTCGCTCTAATTTCATCCCCCTAATGGTTAAGGTTAGGACCGAGTGTAGAAAAGCTGATCCCAGAGTCTGTTTTACGATGTTTCAAGACGGCAATTATTTTTTTGACGAATGGCGGAAATCAGCTTTCCTCTATAGGAGACTAGGATGCTATTTACTCTACACTGGAAGAGAAAACTGTCATTTATACGGTCATTTGAGGTATTATCAACAGTCAAAAGAACTGACATGTTTTACTGCAGCACACTGTAAATGATTGTGCATTGTGGGAAAAGTGTTGTATTTCAAATGGTACTGTAATTCCACAGAATACAGTAACGTATCCTTGGAGAGTGAAACATCATTTTGACCAATAGTGGGTTCATAGTATGGTTGTTTCTGGCTCATTAACATGTAAGAGGCTATATCTGTTGCACCCGTGAGTGAGAATTCTTTTAACTTCTATGTGGTTAAAGTGCCCCGTCAATTTAAAATGTGTAGGGGACAGATTGGAAGGGCAACTGCTCTTAAACCTTAAATGGTTGAGCATTTCGCCATGCCGTTTTTGGTATTTTTTTGCCCTTAAGTCACTGCCAGTCTGGCCGCCTTTGTTACGGCCTCTCGAAATGCAGGTAATATAAAACACCAAAAATGAATTCATATCCCGTAATGTGTAAACACTTTACCTAGCAGCCAACCTGCTTGCACCATCCCTTATAAAAATACTGTGAAATACATAACCCTCCCCTCAATGAATTTCATTCATCCATTCATTAATTCTGATTACGGTAGAATTCGCTTTTTTACATTATAATACAGTATTTTACTATGTGTCATTACACAGTACTTGCTTTGGTACCGTATGTATATTACAGTAGATGTACAGCTACCTGTAAATTAGTCAAATTTACGGTAACCCCTTCACAGTGTATAGTCAATTTCTGTTGCAACATTAGTAAGGTGAGAGCTGGAACTGGGCTATATTTTAGGAGTTGCTACTGTACATCTATTGACCCAGTCGCTGCACGTACTATTGGCTGTGTATTACAGATACCGTTTATGTCTGAAGTGGAAATATGTGCCTTTCACAGATGCATGTAAGCTCTCTCTCTCCGTCTCCCTCTCTGGTTTGGTAAAATTGTATAGCACGGTGGGAAAGCCAGCCTTCAGCAGGGCCTCATGGGGGCAGACAGCGCAGCAGGACTTATTGCAGGCTCACAGAGCTCTGCCTTCAGTGCCTGAAGCTGGGCTGGACAACGCCAAAATAGACATGGAAGCGCTCCTCGGGGGGGGGGGGGGGGGTCTCACTACCATCTCCGAACGAATCTTTTGGAAATGCGTGTGGCGTGAATAGATAAGCCTGCATGAGACGGAGCAGTGTGGATGTTAGTTTACATAGCGATTATCATAATGTACTGCCGGGGTTATCGTTGACGTCTAATGGACAACCACATCTGATAACACACAGCCAGTCTAAACAAAGGCTGTGATAAGGGCCCTTGGAACAAAGACATAGCAGTACTTAGACACACACACACACACATGCGCACACACAGAGACACACATACAGTACACAGGAACACACACATAGGCACAGTAATACATAAGTACACACACACACACACACACACACGCACACACACACACACACACACACACACACACACACACACACACACACACACACACACACACACACACACACACACATACACAGGCTTACACACACAGGCTTACACACAAACGCACAATTTTTCGGCCAGTAAGTGAAAAATTGCTGGGTCGAATCCCAGAGCCAACTAGGTGAAAAATCTGCCGATGAGCCCTTAACCGTAAATTCTCCTGTAAGTCGCTTTGGATAAGAGCGTCTGCTAAACTGTAAACTGTATACTGTGTATATACTGTAAACACACACTTCCCCCTCTTTCAATGCAAACACAAACCATACATTATGTGACCATACCAACATATTGCACAAAACAGCACTCATTACAAAGTCCACACTTCAATTCACTTCACTGGATTTAACAGAGCCCCTATAGGCATCACATGATTGGAATCACTGACAGACAATTCCCTGATGTAACTAGCTAGCTGCTAAAGGTCTCATTGTCCCAGTGTTTGTAGTTCTGTTGAGTGGGTTGTGATGCGCTTTTACAGGGACACACACACTCACACACTTTCTCAAAAAGCCTGATATCACAGACATACAGAGAGAAAGTAAGACACACACATACACAGGCCAGTATCACTCCCAGACAGTCTGAAAGGATGGAGGATCAGGATATAGAGATGTATTAAATAGAGGCAGGCCTATCAAAGAGCTCTCTGTAGAGAGCCTCACCTCTCTCTCCCCTGGCTTGGTGTCATGATTGATGCAGGGGCTGTCTGCCCCATCTCTGGTACCTCTCTGCTCCATCTCTGGTTCCTCTCTGGTTCCTTCTGCTCACTGCAGCATGACAAAGGCATTGGGGTGAAGGTCGTTTGTTCACCTCCTACTGTTACAGTAACACACTGCACTGCACCACTCGGGGGGACTGGGGCTGGGACGGTATAGAACTGCATCGGTCAGGTCTGTTTGGACTGGGGCTGAAGCTGCTGGGTATTTGGTCTCAGCCGTGACTCTTTCGTGCTGCAAAGTAATACTGCACTCTTAGTAAAAAAGGTACTATCTAGAACCAAAAAGGGTTATTTGGGTGTCCCAACAGAGGAACCCTTTGAAGAACCCCTTTTGGTTCCAGGTAGAACCCTTTACACAAAGAGTTCTCCTTTTCGAAAGCCTTATTTCTAAGAGAGTGTGTTCCTTCCGAACAGGTTGCGTTCCTGGAAGTTATGTGGACGGAAGTAATGCACTCATTCAATCTAATATATTCTCTCTCTGTCTCTCTGTCTCTCTGTCTCTCTGTCTCTCTGTCTCTCTGTCTCTCTCTCTCTCTCTCTCTCTCTCTCTCTCTCTCTCTCTCTCTCTCTCTCTCTCTCTCTCTCTCTCTCTCTCTCTCTCTCTCTCTCTCTCTCTCTCTCTCTCTCTCTCTCTCTCTCTCTCTCAGACCTCCCCCCCTCCTCTCTACAGTGCCAGTGTGGATCGGTGGACTTCCTGTGTTCCCCGCGGCTGGCGAAGAAAGCCCTGCCCCCTCCCAGGCAATGTCACGTCCGGCCTGCAGTCAAGCCCCGCCCCCAGCCCACAGCCACACCCACCTCTCAGAAACCTCAAGGTACACTGTTGGTTTATCACTCCTACTTGTTGTTTTTTAATATCAATACTGTCATTATCATTGACTAACAGTGTTGGTACAATATAAAACCTTGCGTTTATCGGCCTAACCCCAGAGTTTTACCTGGTCAGGTCACCCATTCACCCGCGTACAGTCTTTATCCCACGAACACATCAGTCAGATAGACACATGGATGGCTCTAAAAAAAAAAACTCCTTGTTAATCCTACTATAGCCTCATGCTATCTGCCTGTTGATGCGTACGTTTAATTTCCGCACGATACACCCTGCCATTCTCTGCCGTGCTGTAGTTGCACACACACACACACCAAGTCAGAGAGGAAGGAAGCAGAGGCACCTCACACAGCGAGAGCTGAGGCGGAGACGCCTGCTTCCTCATTCTGCCCTGACGCAACACCAAGAACACAGCCAAGACTGGCCTACGTAAAAGAGACAGAGAAAGCCTACTGTCCTCCAAATGCATTCTGCCGTAACCATGTTTGAAAGAACATGTAGCTAGCCAAGCAGTAGTATTTTAGCTTCTGATCGCGTGTGAAGTTTGCGCAGTCTCTTTCTGGACCACTCTCGGGCCTGTAATTTGTGCGCCTGCGTGCGCTTGTTTTCTCAAGTCTCTCTCTGTGAAACCACAGTGACTTAGACACACTGGTCCCCGCATCCTGTTCCGAAAGCAGGAAGCTCTCTCAGCTCCGCGAAGCACGATCAGAACCGTCTCCTGCGCTGCGTTCGAGAAACCTACTCGCAGAGGTTTAGCGATTATATGTTGTGTTTTGTGGTGGTGTTTGGACTGTGGTTTTGTCATCTGTAGTAGGGAGCCGCGGCAGCCATCTGGAATACAGTAATGGAGGCTTTCTCTCTCGGAACTCCGCGGGGAACTTGAAACAGGAGTCTTTCCGTGGTTACGCCAGTGACCCTGACTTCGTCTCTCTCTTTTTCTCTCGTTCCTTCTTCCTCCCTCCGTCACCCCTCTTCCTGGACCTGCACCTGCAGTGCCCCCTAAACCCCCCTTCCTGCTGGTCCTCGGACAGGACAAGAAGCCCAAGAGGATTCCCCCAGCCCCCTCCAGGCCTCTGCCTGCTCCTCCACCTCCACCCAAACCGCGGCCCAGCCAGACACCACCTGGCCTGGCCACACAGCCTCAGAGAGAGGCCCAGAGCGTGGGGCTGCTCATCGAGAGGTTTGAGAACTCCAGGTACCGTACTGTCCTGCAGGGGGGTAGGGTATTCCACGAGGTGCTCTTGCCCTGTTGACGCATCAGATGAGTGTTTTGTGCATGTGTTTGTGTGTAAAGAAAACTGGTGGTATGACACACATCATTATATTTCGTTTGATGATTTAAGATGTGGGTATTGTTATACACTATGAGTAGGACTTTGAATGTTTTGCACGGAATACACACTCTCTTACCTTCTGTCACGTAATACACACTCTGTTTTTCTGATGTTACTCAACCTGTGTTTCACACTTCTGTCTGCGGGAATGTTCACTTCTGTCTGGGGGTGTGTTGTGGTTCCAGCCCAACCAAGACTGAAACTGAGAAAGGTTTAATTTCACAAGTGTTTATTTTTTATATCCCAGGGTTCCAATTCTTGGCGTTCCTCCGAGGAATCAGCTCCACTTGTGCCTGAGTATGGACGCGACACCCGAAACCACAGCTCGTTCTGCCCCTGACCCCACAGCACACGCCCCTTCAGGGTCAGCAGGAGCAAAGGACTCTGGGGAACCGTCCCCCGTCGACAAACTTGCTCTTATCGTCTTGGAGCAGACTGATGAGGTCACCGAGCTGACGGAACTTTCGTGCCTGGCCTCAATCCGCATTGGCGACCCCGGCGACATTCCTTTGGACTCTACGGAGGACGACCTCAACGTCGTCCACGGCGATCGAGTTGGTTGCCTTGACAACACGGACAGGGAGCAGAGAGACTCTTCCCATGAGCTCCAGGACAATCCGGACTCACAGTCCTCGGAGCAGAACATAAACGGGAAGATTCCCAACCGGGACAGCGGGATCGACAGCCCATCGTGCGCAGCAGAGGGCGAGGTGTTCCCCAACGAAGACGCCATCGACGAGGAGGAGCGCTACGACAGCGTCACGGAGACAGAGACTAGCGTGTCCTGCTGTGTAACACTGGGCAACAAGCGTGACTCCACGCAGGACGAGGACAGTGACTTGGATGAGGTCAGCAGTGGCGAGACAGAGGGAGGGGAGAAGGCGGACACACACACAGAGGTACACAGGGTGAGTCACACACACACGCACATTCTTATCAAACTCCTTAGTCCCTAGTTCAGCAACTGTAACTTGTCTTTCTATTCTTATTTCTGTCAGTTTCAGGCTGTCTAGACTCACACACACACACACACACACACACACACACACACACACACACACACACACACACACACACACACACACACACACACACACACACACACACACACACACACACACACACACACACACACACACACACACACACACACACACACACAGACGCTCAAGTGTGTGTGGTGGTCACAAGCGTCGGTGACGTATCTAAAAATGGATGTTCTGTGAGGTGTGGAGGAATAGAGTACCTGCCCAGGGCTGAAACAGGAGCTTGTGACTGCTACTGCTAGAGGACAGACAGAAACAGAAGAGCACTCAGCTCAGCTACTGTTTCCACCATTGATCTGTGTGAGCGGGACACGACACCTCCAAAAGAGAACTTAGCATCATACCGGTATTCATGAACCCCCCGACAGAAAAATATTTATTGAAATAAAAGGATGGCGGGAAGGTCAAGCAACAGCAGACAAAAATAGGGAGAGGGAGAAAAGGAGGTGGAGAAAAAAAGTTGAGAGGCCGAAAAGTGAGAGCGTGTAATGAAAATGAGTGCGAGAAAGAGAAAGGGACAGGAGAGGTGTGTGAGTGGGAGCTGCAACTCTGGTTGGAGTTGTTGTGTGTTGGCACAGTACAGTCCGACACACCCTGTACGTAGGCACCACACCAAACACACATGAGCACACACAGACATACACACGCCCTGTACCTAGGCACCGCACCAAACACACACGAGCACACACAGACACACACACGCCCTGTATTGGCAGCCAACACCCTTTTGCCTCATGTGGAAGGGATCTCTGGTATCCTATGTTTCCTGATATCAGCATTACTGCCCAGAGGAAAGGTGTGTGTGGATGGGTGTGGGGGAACAGTGCCACTTCTCTGACACTAATAGCTGACATGTCGATAGCTTTTTAATGACACTGCTGTCGCAGAGGATGTGGGTTTTGAAACAGGAAAAGAAAGAAATGTATTTCTCTTCTTTCGGCATTTAGCATCGTCTGCTACGGAAATAGATTAGACGTCTTGTTTGTGTTTGTATGTGTGTGTGAGTGTGTTCACGTGTGTGTGTCATGCTTACAGTATGTGAATGTGTGTTTGTTTGTGGACATATCCCTACTGTACACTCTTAGAAATAAGGGTTCCAAAAGGGTTATTCAACTGTCCCCATAGGAGAACCCCTTTTGGTTCCAGGTAGAACCCTTTTTGGTTCCAGGTAGAACCCTTTTGGGTTTCATGTAGAACCCTCCGTGGAAAGGGTTCTACATGGAACCCAAAAGGGTTGCACCTGGAACCAAAAGGAACCAAACCTTTTCACTTGTATTGCTTTGGTTTTTGCTGTCAATTGTTTGTCAGAGTTGTTTTGTGTTGATTGAGTTAGTTGTTCCCTAAGTTGTGAGGCTTTTCTGCCACCAGGTGACATACTTGAAATACGTGAAAGAGAAAAGGGTTCTTTAAATGGTCCCCCTATGGGGACAGGTGAAGAACCCTTTTAGGTTCTACATGGCACCTTTTTTTCTAAGAGTGTATGTCTCACAATTTCCTCCAATTTCCCGATTTCGTGCGCGCATGTGATTGTGCACCGGACAGCTGTTGCAAAGCACAATGTCACAATGTAGTACACCCTCCCTTTCTGAGGACTGGTCTCAGTCACACGTCACAGGAATGTCATTTCATCCATTCAGTCAATTCCTCTTCCCGAAGTAGTCAAACTGAACACACATCCGCAGCACCTTTACGTGGCATCTCAGCGCCACTAGTAAACACGGTGTTGGTGACTAACTCAGCTCTCGGTAAAGCAACACCGACTGCCGATTGTTACAACATGCGCTGACACATTATGAGGTTGGGCCAGTTTCACTCAACAACCGAGATGAAAAGAGCACATGCGGATATCCCCATTTCAGACCACTTTTTATCTTAAATGTAATCACTGGTTAGAGTTTGGTTGCTTTTCACCTAATATGTTTTGTGTTAATGTTGCTGATATTCTCTCTCAAAGGTCATAGGCCCAGAGGCATATGTTTAATGTACGATACAGGTCTAATGTAGGTTTGTGTAGGGAGTGTTTTCTATATGGTATGCTATTGTTCTGACTGTTTGTGTCCACTTCTCTCCCTCAGTACTCAGAGACACAGAGGTTACTGAACATCGCCAGAGAGCTCCTTCACACTGAGGAGGCCTACGTCAAAAGACTCAACCTCCTCGACCAGGTATACACACACTAACACGCTGTGGGTTGTGTACTCTGAAATACACAACCACATGCAAAGGACGTCAGACTGCTTGCTTAGAGGGTACCACTTCTTCCCGATTCGGCACAATACTTGGCTTGAACCTGGGGCCTCAGCTTGATAAACACAGGTTACCGTTCTCCCTCAAGCGCCTCTACCTGTCGCTAGCTCTTGAGTGTCGCAAACGTGGACACTTAAGGCCGAGGAGTAAGTTTCACACATCTCCATGTGCTACACGTACAGTGCATTTGGAAAGTATTCGGACCCCTTCCTTTTCTCCACATTTTGTTACGTTACAGCCTTATTCTGAAATCGATTAAATAATTTTCCCCCCCTCATCAATCAACACACAATGCCCCATAATGACAAAGTGAAAACAGGTTTTTGGAAATTTGGGGAAATGTATTAAAACATATATAACATATCTGCAACATTGACGGTCCCCAAGAACGCAATAGTCTTCATCATTCTTAAATGGAAGAAGTTTTGAACTGCCAACTCTTCCTAGAGCTGGCCGCCCGACCAAACTGAGAAATCGTGGGAGAAGGTCCTTGCTCATGGAGTTGACCAAGAACCCGATGGTCACTCTGACAGAGCTCCAGAGTTCCTCTGTGGAGATGGGAGAACCTTCCAGAAGGACAACCATCTCTGCAGCACTCCACCAATCAGGCCTTTATGGTAGACGGAAGACACTCCTCAGTAGAAGGCACATGACAGCCCGCTAGGAGTTTGCCCGAAAGGCACCTAAAGGACTCTCAAAAAGATCAATGTTCGTTTCATCAGACCAGAGAATCTTGCTTCTCAGGTCTGATGAAACGAACATTGAACTTTTTGGCCTGAATGCCAAGCGTCACGTCTGGAGGAAACCTGGCACCATCCCTACAGTGAAGCCTAGTGGTGGCAGCATTCTGTGAGGATGTTTTTCAGCTGTAGGGACTGGGAGACTAGTCAGGATCAAGGGAAAGATGAACAGAGCAAAGTACAGAGAGATTCTTGATGATGAAAACCTGTTCCAGAGCGCTCAGGACCTCAGACTGGGGCGAAGGTTCACCTTACAACAGAACAACAACCCAAAGCACACAGCCAAGACAATGCAGGAGTGGCTTCGGGACAAGTCTCTGAATGTCCTTGAGTGGCCCAGCCAGAGCCCGGACTTGAACCCGATCGAACATCTCTGGAGAGACCTGAAAACAGCTGTGCAGCTACGCTCCCAATCCAACCTGACAGAGCTTGAGAGGATCTGCAGAGAAGAATGGGAGAAACTCCCCAAATACAGATGTATCAAGCTTGAAGCGTCATAACCAAGAAGACTCAATGGCTGTAATCACTGCCAAAGGTGCTTCAACAGAGTAAATGGTCTGAATGCTTATGTATATGTGATATTTCAGTTTTGTTTATAAAAATCTCTTTTTCTTTGTCATTATTGGGTGTGTAGATTTATGAGGGGAAAACACAATTTAATGAATTTTAGAATAAGGCTGTAACGTAACAAAATGGTGAAAAAGTCAAGGGGTCTGAATACTTTCCGAATTCACTGTCCTTAACGAAGGCCTACTCCTCCCATATTAGGCCATATTCATATTGTTTTATATCTGGTGTGAGATATACATATTTGTTGTTGAAGTTGACCGTCACGTACATGACCACAGACAACAGGATATGTGCTGGCACAGACGGTAGGCTAATCTCAGAGCCGCTTCCTGTTTTTGTCAAGCCTCTGCCCCCTCACATTGGTAGCGTTTGTCAGGGAAACTCAGGTGCACGCAGGCCTGTGGTTGGGTGACTGACAGGGAGGTGAAAGGTCATCGACCTGATGATGACAGACAGATCTAACCATCATACACATCCCCCTATGAAAAAAGATTATTCGATCAAAGAGCCCATGGTTTGTTATATCATTTATAGTAATGTAGTTAGTAATGTTAGTAATGTTACTCCTGTCGTTTGTAGGTATTTTGCACTAAGCTGACTGAAGCTGGAATCCCTCAGGACGTGATAACGGGGATCTTCTCCAACATATCCTCCATCTACTGCTTTCACCACAAGTTCCTGCTCCCTGAGCTCAAAACACGCATCACTGGAGAATGGTGAGGAGACCAGGGGCAATGTTGTAATAGTGTTTCATTCATGTTATATGGTTCTATTAGCAAATCAAATCAAATGTTATTTATCACATGCGCGGTAGACTTTACCTTGAAATGCTTACTTCCCTTAAAACCAACAATGCAGATTTAAGAAAATAGAGTTATGGAAATATTTACTAAATAAACTAAAGTAATATAAAAAAAAAATATATATATATATATATACAGTTGAAGTCGGAAGTTTACATACACTTGGGTTGGAGTCATTAAAACTTGTTTTTCAACCACTCCACAAATTTCTTGTTAACAAACTATCGTTTTGGCAAGTCGGTTAGGACATCTACTTTGTGCATGACACAAGTCATTTTTCCAACAATTGTTTACAGACAGATTTTTTTCACTTATAATTCACGGTATCACAATTCCAGTGGGTCAGAAGTTAAAATACACTAAGTTGACTGTACCTTTAAACAGCTTGGAAATTTGCAGAAAAGCATTAGAAGCTTCTGATAGGCTAATTGACATCATTTGAATCAATTGGATGTATTTCAAGGCCAACCTTCAAACTCAGTGCCTCTTTGCTTGACATCATGGGAAAATCAAAAGAAATCAGCCAAGACCTCTTGTCTGGTTCATCCTTGGGAGCAATTTCCAAACGCCTGAAGGTACCATGTTCATCTGTACAAACAATGGTACGCAAGTATAAACACCATGGGACCACGCAGCCCTCATACCGCTCAGGAAGGAGACGCGTTCTGTCTCCTAGAGATGAATGTACTGTGGTGCGAAAAGTGCAAATCAATCACATAACAACAGCAAAGGACCTTGTGGAGATGCTGGAGGAAACAGGTACAAAGGTTTCTATATCCACAGTTAAACGAGTCCTATATCGACATAACCTGAAAGGCCGCTCAGCAAGGAAGAAGCCACCGCTCCAAAACCGCCATAAAAAAGCCAGACTACAGTTTGCAACTGCACATGGGAACAAAGATCGTACTTTTTGGAGAAATGTCTTCTGGTCTGATGAAACAAAAATAGAACTGTTTGGCCATAATGACCATTGTATGTTTGGAGGAAAAAGGGGGAGGCTTGCAAGCCGAAGAACACCATCCCAACCGTGAAGCACAGGGGTGGCAGCATCATGTTGTGGGGGTGCTTTGCTGCAGGAGGGACTGGTCCACTTCACAAAATAGATGGCATCATGATGAAAATTATGTGGATATATTGAAGCAACATCTCAAGACATCAGTCAGGAAGTTAAGGAGAAGCTGTTCAGGAGCCTTTTGGACCTAGACTTGGCTCTCCGATCAAGACTGTGCAGTAGGATGCAAAATCTTCTACAAACAACACCTATGTGATATTGGGTTTCTGCTTAGATGCTTCGCTCGCTCTCTCTTCTCTTCTCTTCTCTCTCATTACTGAATAGTGATAATTCTGCAATGGTCGGTATGTGTTTTGGCTGTAGAACTCTGACAGCTGGGTTGCAGGGGGGGGGGGGGGGAGGGTTGGTGTGTGCCGGGCTGGTAGAATAGGGACATTATCCGCCTGTCTTCATCTGCTGGGAGTAAATGTACCATAAGTGTGTGCCAACGCTAGTCTCTCTCTGTCTAGAGATGATTGTTTCATAGAAATGATGTAGAGGGATTCCACCTGTCGCCTCCTGCGCACAATAAACAGTAAACGTACCGTAGATGACTGTTTCTGTGAATTCCACGTGTGTACTGCAAGTATACTCTGAGTTGTACAGTACAAAAATCGACATTTAATTTTTTTTGAGTTTTAAGCCCTATGGGCGGGTGTGTGTTCTGCGCGTTAGGGACTCAAACCCACGTATCGGAGACATCCTCCAGAAGCTGGCTCCTTTTATGAAGATGTACGGAGAGTACGTAAAGAACTTTGACCGTGCTATGGACCTGGTCAACACCTGGAGCCAGCGGTCATCACAGTTCAAGAGTGTGGTCCAGAACATACAAGTAGGTGGCATCTCTCCCACAGAATCAAGGTGTGTTTATGGTAACGTGTGCTGTTGTTACCCGTGAATTAATGTGTGGTGTGCCCACTGTATGTTTACAGTACTGTGTGTGTGTAACTGTGTTGCTGTGTGTTCGATCCTGACAGAAGCAGGATGTGTGTGGGAACCTGACTCTCCAGCACCACATGCTGGAGCCTGTGCAGAGGATCCCTCGCTATGAACTCTTGCTCAAGGACTATCTGAAGAAACTGCCTGATGATGCACTGGACAGGAAGGACACGGAGAGTATGTCTGTCTGCCTGTCTGTCCGTCTGTTTGTCTGTACCTACACACTGCTCACGCACTCATTACCTGTGTGTTTGTCTGTCTGTCTGTTTGTCCCTCACTACCCTTCCTAAACTAGGACCCGTACTAGCCACTTTACAAGCTCCATGTCTTGTGACCTTACCATAACCTTGTCCTGTACATTGTCCCTGTTTGAAGTAATGTCTAGGTAAAGCCTGCATAATCCACCGTGGCGTGTCAGGCGTCCTGTAGAGGGGAACGTCAGCTCTGTTTATGTAGTTCATGGCTTTAATGCAGTGTTGCGTTAATGTGTGTGTTTAATGTAGAATGTGCGTCTCTGATGTTGGGTAATGTACATGGTAGGAGAGGTCTACCATTCTCCCTGTCTGTGTAACACAAACATTGTATATGTTTGATGCATGGTCATTTCCAGTAGGCCCATAGTCTGATGATGCACAGGCTGGCTGCAGTGAAAGGTTGGACACTGACCTATTTGTCACAGTATTCAATTCAATTACTAAGAGTCGTATACACAATGAGGATACAAAACATTAGGAACACCTGCTCTTTCCATGACATAGACTGACCAGGTGAAGCTATGATCCCTTATTGATGTTGTTATTCAGAAGGTGGATGGGCAAGACAAAATATTTAAGTGCCTTTGAACGTGGTATGGTATTAGGTGCCAGTGGCCCCGGTTTGAGTGTGCCAAGAACTGCAACGCTGCTGGGCTTTTCACGCTCAACAGTTTCCCGCGTGTATCAAGAATGGTCAACCGCCAAAAGTACATCCAGCCAACTTGACACAAACGTGAGTCAACATGGGCCAGCATCCTCGTGGAACGCTTTCAACACCTTGTAGAGTCCATGCCCCCGAGGAATTGTGGCTGTTCTGAGGGCAAAAGAGGGTGCAACTCCTAATGTTTTATGCACTCAATGTAGTGTAGAGTGTGTCTTTGAACAGAGTGAACAGAGAAATGTCTTTGAACAGAGTGTTTTCTTTCTTCCCTCTTTCTTATGTTTCTTTTTTTTTCACTCAGTGTAGAGTGTTTCAAATGTGTAGGGCTGATGCATGGTTACGTAGAGTTGCTGCAGACAGGTCTAACACTGCCTGTGTGTGTTTTATAGAAGCCCTGGAACTCATATCCACAGCAGCCAACCACTCCAATGCTGCCATCAGGAAAATGGTAAGATGTTTTTTTCTGCTTCGGAGCCCTCTCTCTTCCCTCCATATGTGAATCTCTCTGACGTACTTCTCCTACTTTTCACTGGTTTTCACGACGGTGGTGTTGTAGTTCACAGCAGCGGGGGAAGGAGGGAGAGAGCATTGATTGGTTGATTTCATTTGACCATTTAAAAACGCAATGCAACCACCAACGTGGACGCAACGCGTTTCAACGCAACGTGTTGACGATGTACATTTTTTGTTGTTGGTGCAATAAACATCACATGGCCTGAATAATGAAACGACTGTGCAGAGACCAAAACACAACACATTTGAATAGTTCCCCCGGATGACAGTAGTCACTCCCCTTTGGGAATAGCTCGCAGAACTAGCCAGCCTAGCGTCCAAACTGCGTTGGATGCGGCGACTTGCGGGGAGGCAGGGTGCTTCAGTGCAGACAGGAAGCTGCCGTTTCCTGCCACTAGTTTCACAGCCTGCAGAAGAGTGAATTATGTCTCTATGACACACACACACACACACACACAGTCACACTTCTGCCCTCTGGTGTGACTTATCGTGTCTTATTCTGTCTCGACAGTTTTAGTTCAATAGCTCCTTGTTGCCCTGACTTAAATGAATGTATAATTTTGCTCGGTATGTGCGTGTGTTTCACATTGTTCCTTCTCCTTGGTGTTCCTCAGGAGAAGATGAACAAACTGCTGCAGGTCTATGAGAGACTGGGGGGAGAGGAGGACATCGTGAACCCAGCCAACGAGCTCATCAAAGAGGGACACATCAAGAAGATGTCTGCCAAGAATGGGACGGCACAGGACCGATACCTCTACCTGGTGAGTGGCAGAAGGAGTTGGAATGAAGAGAATGTGTAGGAATGGGACGATATCAAAGTGTGTGTGTATTCATGCGTCTATTTAATGTGTATTCTCATCCGTTGTCCCGTCTCTCTGTGTGTCCGGGCTGCAGTTCAACAACATGGTGCTGTACTGCGTTCCCAAGCTGAGGCTGATGGGGCAGAAGTTCAGTGTGAGAGAGAGGATCGACATCGCTGGGATGGAGGTCAGGAAGGAGGTAACGGAAGCCACTCCTCTTCTCTTGTTACTTCCCTTCCATTCTGAATGTGTGACGCGTAGAAGGGACATTGCTCTCAGAGGTAAAGTGGCACTGTTCTCCTCTGCGGCTTCAGGTGCAAGAGAACGTGAAGCAGAACCTCCCTCACACGTTCACCATCATCGGCAAGCAGCGCTCACTAGAGCTGCAGGCCAGGTAAGAACTATGGAGCAATTACATGGGAGAACTGTAGAACTGTGCCTTTTGTAACAGAAACACAACATTTCAGGCACAGCAGTAACTCGTAGAAGTACTAATAGCTATAGGGCTGCTGTTGAAACATTCCCTCTGTTTTTCAGGACGGCTGAGGAAAAGGAAGACTGGATACAGGTCGGGAATACCAGACCAACACTAACATGGAATGGGTTTTATAGGGGATTTGTGTATTAGGAACAGTATTTGTATTAGTGCAGCTTTCCTCCACACTGCCATACTGAGTTGGGAAATTGTTTCCTCTCGTTAAGCTGCTCATTAAAGCTCATTTAGCCCATTAAAGCTAACGAAAGCTGGGTTAAAAGGGCTTACAGGCTGGAGGGGAGGAGTGTGTGCCAGGCAGGGGGTCTGGGAGTGTGTGGATAGGAGTGGAAGGGCCCTTCGGCGATCTGAAGGACACAGAGGAATGTGTGGTGTCTCGAGACTTTGGAGAGGGCTGCACAAAGATTGTGCCTTCACAGAGTCTATTATTCACACACGAATACAGTGCTCACCACACACACACACACACACACACACACACACACACACACACACACACACACACACACACACACACACACACACACACACACACACACACACACACACACACACACACACACCCTCTCTGTTAGTGCAGTAGAGAGGCCAGTCTCTGACACAGACCACTGGGCTGGATCAGAGGTCCCTGATACATTTGTCCCTCTGATGTCATGGCTGATGTCATCTCTGTATAACAGGGTCAGTCCAGACGACAACGTGGTCTCTCTCTTTGTTCTCCTCTCTTTGTGTTTGTATTTATTATGGATCCCCCATTAGCTGCTGCCGAAGCAGCAGCTACTCTTCCTGGGGTCTAGCAAAATTAAGGCAGTTTATACAATTTTAAAGCATTACAATACATTCACAGATTTCACAACACACTGTGTGACCTCAGGCCCCTACTCCACCACTACCACATATCTACATGACAAAATCCATGTGTGTGTGTGTGTATGCATGTTTGTGTGCCAATGTGTGTGTTGCTTCACAGTCCCCGCTGTTCCATAAGGTTTTTTAATCTGTTTTTTTATATCAAATTTTACTGCTTGCGTCAGTTACTTGATGTGGAATAGAGTTCCATGTAGTCATGGCTCTATGTAGTACTGTGTGCCTCCCATAGTCTGTTCTGGACTTGGGGACTGTGAAGAGACCTCTTATGGCATGTCTTGTTTGGTATGCATGAGTGTCTGAGCTGTGTGCCAGTAGTTTAGACAGACAGCTCGGTGCATTCAACATGTCAATACCTCTCATAAATAAAAGTAATGATGAAGTCAATCTCTCCTCCACTTTCAGCCAGGAGAGATTGACATGCATATTATTAATATTAGCTCTCTTTAACAGACAGGCAGAGGCCCTCTTTCTCCCTTTCTCTCCCTGTCTATCCCACTCTCTCTCTCTCTCTGTCTATCTCTCTCCTAAGGGGCTGTAGATTGTTGTAGAATTTCTCCCGTTGTAAAATCTGTGACTTCTTGACTTTTACTATAAACCAGTGAAGAATATTTGAACTGTCTGAAACTGTCAATGGCTTATCTCCTTCTCTCCCCCATCCCGTCCACTTCCAGGTGATCCTGGCCACCATAGAGAAGCACAAGCAGAACAGTGAGACCTTTAACAAAGCCTTCAATAGCTCCTTCTCCAGGGACGAAGACCACCCACCAGACTCACCGGTCAGTCAGTCTGTCTGTGTTTCTTTCTTTCGCTCTGTCAAGCCATGTGTATATATCAATATGAAAGCACTATGGCTTTGTCCGAAAGTGTGTCACCGTCAGGTCTTTGTCTGACAAAGCATCTATCCTCACGCAACACGCGCACACACACACACACACAGCCGTGTGTTGTCACGCGTCCCTCACTGCATAGACACACAAAGAAGCTCTTACTTAACTCACCCATACACACACAAACACGTATACTTATGAAGGAGCTCTTTATTCAGTTGCACACCCACACAAACGAACGAACACACACACTGTCACGGTCTGTCTTTAGTTCCCCGGCACTCTCTCATGACCTAATAGGGGAAGCCCCCATGCACACTGTACAAAAAAAATCTCTTCTGAATCTCCACTGACCCACTTTGGGCCGGCTGGCTCTGGACACAGGCCAAAGTAGGAACACATGCCAGGCCTATTGTCTATCTCTGAGGCATGGCTGCCGTCTAGTGGTGACAAACACACACAGCCGCTTTAGGTCATGTTCAGAGGTGGATGGTCCCATTCTCTGGCGACGTGTGTGAGAGAGCTTTGCTAGCGGTACGTTTGACACCTGAAATGAAGTGCTAGCCACGTAATAACAATGGATGTACTTTCAAATGCAACTCATACGTCTCTCGCAGGGGTCACTCTGATCGGGTATTCGTTTTCTTCTCTTCTCAGGGTCCCTGGAGCAGCACATCCATAGACTCAGACAGTGAACGACTGCAAGAAAGGGTAGGTGTTAAAACCGTCCATTTCAACAATACATTTCCTCAGGCTCTCTTGCCTGATGCTGTTCTGTCACTGACTCTGCTTTCGATTACAAGAGAATCTTTGCTACAGTATGAATAGCGTCGCCCCACATAATAATAGAAACCATACAATGGGCAATATAAATAGTGAATACATTGTACCATGAATGACTGAGTTCATCACAAGAAGTACATTGATCTCTCCTGTTCTAAAGCCTGGATGTCTGTCTGCGTTTGAGGTAGCAAGACAATGGTAGTAATACAATGGTAGTGGATCTATAATCCACACAGTAGGCTGCAGAGAGGTATAAATAGTAAGTTGTCTTCTCTACCGGGGATAGCATCACTAGCTCGCTCTCTAGCAGCGGCGAGGGGTGTCTGTGGAGAGATGAGACACGATCAGGGGGTGAATTTCACACTCCCTCCCACAATGCAAATGTGCTAAACGGCTGGTGGTGCTATCGATGCCCCAGTCTGAGAGAGCAGAGGGAGGGGCTTCGATTTTCCCTTTTTTTGGTTCTAGAGGACGATGTTGGGAGTGGGAGAGAAAGAATAGGGTAGATAACAGAGAGAGCGGGGGAAATGGCAACCCGTCCCACTATTTCAGGGTAAGGGGTTACTTAGGCAACACAAAGACGTATTGAGACAAGGTGACCTTGTGATTGGACAGATCGTGACACCTTGTTTGTATGTGTTTCTCTGTTTCCCCAGAAAAGTTCCAAGAAGAAGGAGAAGGAGACATGCAAAGGCTGCAACGAGAGCTTCAACTTTACCAAGCGCAAGCACCACTGCAAAGCCTGCGGAGCGGTGAGCGCAGAGAGGGAGAGGAGGTTGGGGGCCGGAACAGTTAGTGCCAGGATGCTGCATTTTCATTGGTGGATGTCCGATGAAAATAAATAAAATATATTTTTTATCTCTCTCCAATTCCTCCCTCTTCCTCTTTCACTCTTCCCCTCCCTCTGCAGGCCATCTGTGGTAAATGCTCTAAGATGTTGGAGAATAAGACGTGTCGTGTGTGTCCTGAGTGCTTCGAGACTAGCCAGGGCCCCGAGGGGCCTGCAGGGGCCCCAGTAGAGCTGAAGAGGAAAGCTACAGCCGAGGTGAGGACCGACTCTCAGCTTATACTATGGAAAAGAGTAGAATAGAATATAACTTAATTTAAACACATTTTCCATCCAGAGACTTCCTTTTGGCTTCCCCTCACAAACATCATACTTATTGTGTATTGCACAGTGTTGTTGAGAAGCTAGCATGGACAGGCTGCACAGAGTGGACTCCCAGCAGAGCAGGTCTGAGGAAGGGAGTTAGAGTATGGGGGTTGGCAGCGGGCACGCTATCTCAGCTCCAGCCTCTGGAAAGAGCGGCATAATCACGTTAGTTGCACCAGCATGACAGAGAAGACAGAGCCCAGCCCAGACAGGCCCACAGAGCACCATACACCTCTATCAATCACACACACACACACACACACACACACACACACACACACACACACACACACACACACACACACACACACACACACACACACACACACACACACACACACACACACACACACAGAGACACAGCAATATTGAGTAACCTCTATTTGAGAACAAGTACCATGACTAGTTAAGGGGCTTAGTGGAAAGCAGCAGACTGCTGAGTGACTAGTCTCTCCACTTCATGCCTATGATGCAGCAACTGAGCAGTCTAATCTGTCTGTCTGTCTTGGGGTTATACTGTCTCACACACACACAAAACTAGATCTTTCACCGTAGCAGTACCATAATGGCAGTGATCTGCAGTGGTATTATTTCCCACCAAGGGGGGGCTACAGCACCACATCAGTTACAGTGGGGCAGCAGCATGAACACCTGTCCATGTCCAAATCTCCCAATACATTTGTCCTATATGCTGGACACCAAGGTTTGTTATGTAAGCGAATGTCCCAGACCTTTATCCTCGAGTGCCCCTTAAACGCCCAGGCTGATTATCGCTTTGAATTAAAAGTAGAATTGACAGTGAAAGTGAATTCCAATTCCAAACGTTGGTTTGTGCACGGGGAACGAGCTACTGTAATCGTGTCGAACTATCGAATATGATTTGAGTATTGGCGCCCACTGCGGTAGGTCGACTTTGGGATTGGGCCTTTAACTCTGCCTCCTGTGTGTGTGTCTCTGTCTCTCCAGAAGCAGGCGTCTCTGTCGGGGGACAACTGTCTGCTGTGTGCCCAGCTGCAGGTGCAGGAGAAGGGCAAGAGCTGGACCAAGACGTGGGTGGCCGTCACCAAGACCGAACCACTGGTGCTCTACCTGCAGACCAGCGGACAGGTAAGGGTTAAACTCACACACACCTGTGTCTGTCTTTATCCGTGTCTGTGCTCCTGTCTGTTTATTTGTGTCTTTGTACCGCTGTCTTGTCTACGTCCTGTCTCCAAGCCCAGGTCACCTGTATATGCAGGTAGAGGTTTCCCCTAACAACTGACACAGGGTCAGTTATTTTTCATCCAATCAATTATATTTTGTGGGTCAATGTGCCTCACACCTCCTGTACTGTGAAGTCGGTGTCCTTGTCATGTGTGTTCCCACTGTCTGTACTTAGTAGATTTGGGTCAGCGGGATTTGTCTGTCCTCACTCTGACCTCAGATGGAGCTTCTGCTGCCAGCTGGCTGTCACACTGTTAATACCATGGTGTTATTACTCGATTACTGCTCTATTATTACACTGTTATTACCATGTTATTATTACTCTATTATTACACTGTAATTACCATGGCGTTATTACTCTAATAAACTAATTGCCATGGTGTTATTACTATATTATTACAATGTAATTACATGGCGTTATTACTCTAATAAACTAATTACCATGGTGTTATTACTCTATTACACTGTAATTACCATGGTGTTATTACTCTAATAAACTGTAATTACCATGGTGTTATTACTCTAATAAACTGTAATTACCATGGTGTTATTACTCTAATAAACTGTAATTACCATGGTGTTGTTACTCTGTTATTACAATGTAATTACCATGGCGGTATTACTCTAATAAACTGTAATTACCATGGTGTTATTACTCTATTAAACTGTAATTACCATGGTGTTGTTACTCTGTTATTACAATGTAATTACCATAGTGTTATTACTCTAATAAACTGTAAATACCATGGTGTTATTACTCTGTTATTACAATGTAATTACCATAGAGTTATTACTCTAATAAACTGTAATTACCATGGTGTTATTACTCTAATAAACTGTAATTACCATGGTGTTGTTACTCTGTTATTACAATGTAATTACCATGGCGGTATTACTCTAATAAACTGTAATTACCATGGTGTTATTACTCTATTAAACTGTAATTACCATGGTGTTGTTACTCTGTTATTACAATGTAATTACCATAGTGTTATTACTCTAATAAACTGTAAATACCATGGTGTTATTACTCTGTTATTACAATGTAATTACCATAGAGTTATTACTCTAATAAACTGTAATTACCATGGTGTTATTACTCTAATAAACTGTAATTACCATGGTGTTGTTACTCTGTTATTACAATGTAATTACCACGGTGGTATTACTCTAATAAACTGTAATTACCATGGTGTTATTACTCTAATAAACTGTAAATACCATGACGTTGTTACTCTGTTATTACAATGTAATTACCATAGTGTTATTACTCTAATAAAATGTAATTACCATGGAGTTATTACTCTAATAAACTGTAATTACCATGGTGTTATTACTCTAATAAACTGTAAATACCATGGTGTTCTTACTCTAATAAACCAATTAACATAGTGGTATTACTCTAATAAACTGTAATTATCATGGTGTAATTACTCTAATAAAACAATTAACATGGTGGTATTACTCTAATAAACTGTAATTACCATGGTGTTATTACTCTAATAAACTGTAATTACCATGGTGTTATTACTCTAATAAACTGTAATTACAATGGTGTTATTACTCTGTTATTACACTTTAATTATCATGGTGTTATTACTCTAATAAACTGTAATTACCATGGTGTTATTACTCTATTATTACGCTAATTGCCATGGTGTTATTGCTCTAATAAACTCATTACCATGTTGATATTACTCTAATTACCATGTTGATATTACTCTAATTTCCATGTTGGTATTACTCTATTATTACACTGTAATTGTCATGGTGTTATTACTCTAGTAAACTGTAATTAGCATGGTGTTATAACTCTATTATTACACTAATTACCATGGTGTTATTACTCAATTATTGCAATAATTGCAATGTGTTATTACTCTAATAAACTGTAGTTACCATGGTGTTATTACTCTAATAAACGAATTACCGTGGTGGTATTACTCTATTATTACACTGTAATTCATTTGGTGGTAGACCTCTGTTATTCGACTGTAAATACCATGTTATTACTCTAATAAACTGTAATTACCATGGTGTTATTACTCTGTTATTACACTGTAATTACCATAGCGGTATTACTCTATTATTACAATAATTACAATGTGTTATTACTCTAACAAACTGTACTTACCATGGGGTTATTACTCTATTATTACACTAATTACCATGGTGTTATTACTCTATTATTGCAATAATTACAAAGTGTTGTTACTCTAATAAACTGTAGTTACCATGGTGTTATTACTCTAATAAACTGTAGTTACCATGGTGTTATTACTCTATTATTACACTGTCATTTCTTTGGTGGTATACCTCTGTTATTAGACTGTAAATACCATGTTGTTATTACTCTAATAAACTGTAATTACCATGGAGTTATTACTCGAATAAACTGTACATTTCCATGGTGTTATTACTCTATTATTACACTGTAATAATCATGGTGTTATTACATGAATAAACTGTAATTGCCATGGTGTTATTACTCTGTTATTACACTGTAATTACCATAGCTGTATTACTCGGTAATTACACTGTAATTATCATGGTGTTATTACTCTAGTAAACTGTAATTAGCATGGTGTTATAACTCTATTATTACACGAATTACCATGGTATTATTACTCTATTATGACAATAATTACAATGTGTTATTACTCTAATAAACTGTAGTTACCATGGTTTTATTACTCTAATAAACTAATTACCATGGTGTTATTACTCTATTATTACACTGTAATTACCATGGTGGTATTACTTTGTTATTGGACTGTAATTTCCATGGTGTTATTACTCTATTGCACTGTATTTGCCATGGTGTTGTTACTGTAATAAACTGTAATTTCCATGGTGTTATTACTGTAATAAACTGTAATTACCATGGTGTTATTACTCTATTAAACCGTAATTGTCATGGTGTTATTATTCTATTATTATGCTGCAATTGCCATGGTGGTATTACTCTGTTATTACACTGTAATTACCATAGTGTTATTACTCTATTACAATAATTACCATGGTGCTATTACTCTGTTATTACCATTGTGTTATTACTATATTATTACACTGTACTTACCGTGATGTTATTACTCTATTATTACACTGTAATTACAATGACGTTATTACTCTATTATTACACAGTAATTACAATGGTGTTATTACTATATTACTACACTGTAATTACCATGACGTTATTACTCTATTATTACACAGTAATTACAATGGTGTTATTACTATATTATTGCACTGTAATTACCATGGCGTTATTACTCTATTATTACATAGTAATTACCATGGTGCTATTACTCTGTTATTACCATTGTGTTATTACTATATTACTACACTGTAATTACCATGACGTTATTACTCTATTATTACACAGTAATTACAATGGTGTTATTACTATATTATTGCACTGTAATTACCATGGCGTTATTACTCTATTATTACATAGTAATTACCATGGTGCTATTACTCTGTTATTACCATTGTGTTATTACTCTATTATTACACTGTACTTACCATGATGTTATTACTCTATTATTACACAGTAATTACCATGGTGCTATTACTCTGTTATTACCATTGTGTTATTACTCTATTATTACACTGTAATTGCCATGGCATTATTACTCTATTATTACACTGTAATTACCATGACGTTATTACTCTATTATTACACAGTAATTACCATGGTGCCATTACTCTGTTATTACCATTGTGTTATTACTCTATTACACTGTAATTGCCATGGCGTTATTACTCTATTATTACACTAATTACCATGACGTTATTACTCTATTATTACACTGTAATTGCCATGGCGTTATTACTCTATTATTACACTGTAATTACCATGACGTTATTACTCTATTATTACACAGTAATTACCATGGTGCTATTACTCTGTTATTGCCACTGTGTTATTACTCTATTACACTGTAATTGCCATGGCGTTATTACTCTATTATTACACTGTAATTACCATGACGTTATTACTCTATTATTACACTGTAATTGCCATGGCGTTATTACTCTATTATTACACTGTAATTACCATGACGTTATTACTCTATTATTACACAGTAATTACCATGGTGCTATTACTCTGTTATTGCCACTGTGTTATTACTCTATTATTACACTGTAATTACCATGGTGTTATTACTCTATTATTACACTGTTATTACCATGGTGTTATTACTCTATTATTACACTGTAATTACCATGGTGTTATTACTCTATTATTACACTGTAATTACCATAATGTTATTACTCTATTATTACACCGTAATTATCATGGTGTTATTACTCAATTATTACACAGTAATTACCATGGTGCTATTACTCTATTATTACACCGTAATTATCATGGTGTTACTACTCTATTATTACACTGTAATTACCATGGTGTTATTACTCTATTATTACACCGTAATTATCATGGTGTTATTACTCTATTATTACACCGTAATTATCATGGTGTTATTACTCAATTATTACACAGTAATTACCATGGTGGTATTACTCTACCTTTTCACTGTGTGACCAGAGGTGGCACTCTGGGGCCTCTTCTGAAAGGTGGCGGGGACTCGCTAGGTGGGATTTTAACCATTGATGTAATGAAAAATAACTGTCAGGGGAAACCTTCTTCCCTCTCCTGAGGGTGCTTCACCCCTGTCCTGTATAGTATAGGTATGCAGACATGACCAGGGCTGAAAACTAGCGATGGGACGATTTGATACCGGAGCGCCAATGCTCCAATGCAGTTTTCAAAGCACTACTGATCCGAAACAATGTACCGATGCTCGTTTCAAAGTAACATTATCACATGATCAATGACGTACGAAGCTTCGTTTGATCGCGTGGTTTTTCAAACTGTGTGTTGCCAAATGCGAGACCCCAATGATTTCGCTGTGGTTCCGGTGCTTTCTTCGATTCCAAGCTGCTTTCAAACACCGACCTGTACTTGACACCCTACTTACAATTTTTTACTACTTACGATTTTTTTCATGCAACATTAGCTGAAAGGTAGCTCAGCAGATAGAGAACACTCAGATGACAGAGAATGGGGGCGAATCCCGGCGAAGTCATATTATTTAGAAAATGGTTTTATGTGAAACCACACTTTCTGCACATTTCTGCACATTGTTGTGCAAACAATTCGTTTTATTTAGTGAAGTATAAGCTTCTGTCTTTAGCATCCTAAATAATGCCATAGATGTAACAGTTTTTGACAGCAAAAGATGGAAGGATGATTGAAGGTTGCAAACCTGTATGGGAACTTCTAGTAGGCTACTAAGACCTGCGACTAACCGCCACGCCACAGAGATTTGATGAATATTGTAGAAAAAAAACGTCTGTTTGAACATAAAACTGTGTTCTTCATTGCCGACCAGTAGATGTCACTAATGCGCATTGTGTTAAAAGCTCAGCGTAATGAACCGGCACAATTTGGTAAAAGCCCCAAAAGCTACTGAAAACCAGTCACTGTAGCCTCTGCCCATTCCATTTTAGAGACCAAAATCCCAACAAAATCCTTTCTCTGCGACAAATCCCAGGCAGGCAGAAAGCTGACATCCCCTGGCAAAAGATTAAGCTGAATGATTGTTAGATGAGCGTTTTTGTATGATTCGATAGAAACTGGGGAAGGGGGAGGGGAGGGAGCTTACAGTGCATTCGGAAAGTACTGTATTCAGTACACTTTGACTTTTTCCACATTTTGTTACGTTACAGCCTTATTCTAAAATTAATTTAACATTTTTTTCCCCCATCATCAATCTACACACAATACCCCATAATGACAAAGCAAAAACAGGTTTTTAGACATTTTTGCAACTGTATAAAAAATATAGGAAATATCACATTTACATAAGTATTCAGACCCTTTACTCAGTACTTTGTTGAAGCACCTTTGGCAGCGATTACAGCCTCGAGTCTTCTTAGGTATGACATTCCAAGCTTGGCACACCTATATTCAGTTGTGGCAAAAGTACGCAATTGTCAAAGAAAATGACTCAAGTAAAAGTGAAAGTCACCCAGTAAAATACTACTTGAGTAAAAATCTAAAAGTATTTTGTTTTAAATATACTTATGTATCAAAGTAAATGTAATTACCGAAATATACGGAAAGTATCAAAAGTAAAAGTATAAATATTTTCAAATTCCTTCTATTAAGCAAACCAGACAGCATAATTTTCTTTCATTTTTAAATGTATCGATAGCCAGGGGCATGCTCCAACACTGTCCCGATTGTCAATGGGAGAGAGAGAGGACCAAGGCGCAGCGCGTGGAAAATACATCTTCTTTATTACAGAAAGAAGACGAAACGAAACAAACACTATACAACTAAACAAAACAACAAAACAGACGACCGTGAAGCTATACAAACAGAAGTGCTGACACTAAACACTCTGACATAGACAATTCCCCACAAACAGCTAAAGCCTATGGTTGCCTTAAATATGGCTCCCAATCAGAGACAACAATAACCAGCTGTCTCTAATTGAGACCCAATTCAGGCAACCATAGACTTTCCTAGATACCTACACTCAACCATAGACACAGCTAGACTTCTATACTAAACATAAACCCGACTACTCTAATAAACCCCCTAAACTTTACAAACACCCTAGACACTACAAAAACACATACATTCCCCATGTCACACCCTGTCCTACCTAAAATAATTAAGAAAACAAAGAATACTAAGGCCAGGGCGTGACAAACACAGAGATAATTTACAAACAAAGCATGTGTTTAGTGAGTCCGCCAGATCAGAGGCAGTAGGGATGACCAGGGATGTTATCTTGTGTGAATTAGACAATTTTTCTGTCCTGCTAACCAAAGAAAATGTAACAGTACTTTTGAGTGTCAGAGAAAATGTATGGAGTAAAATGTACATTATTTTCTTTAGGAATGTAGTGAAGTAAAAGTTGTAAAAATTATAAATAGTAAAGTAAAGTGCAGATACCCCAAAAAATGACTTCATCAAGAATCTCTCTGTACATTGCTCCGTTCATCTTTCCCTCGATCCTGACTAGTTTCCCAGTCCCTGCTGCTGAAAAACATTACCACAGCATGATGCTGCCACTACCATGCTTCACCGTAGGGATGGTGCCAGGTTTCCTCCAGATGAGACGCTTGGCATTCAGGCCAAAGAGTTCAATCTTGATTTCATCAGACCAGAGAATCTTGTTTCTCATCGTCTGAGAGTCCTTTAGGTGCCTTTTGTCAAACACCAAGCGGGCTGTCATGTGCCTTTTACTTTTGCTTCCATCTGGCCACTCTAACATAAAGAGCTGATTGGTGGAGTGCTGCAGAGATGGTTGTCCTTCTGGAAGGTTCTCCCAACTCCACAGAGGAACTCTGGAGCTCCGTCAGAGTGACCATTGGGTTGTAGGTCGCTTCCCTGACCAAGGCCCTTTTCCCCTGATTGTTCAGTTTGGCCTGGAGGCCAGCTCTAGGAAGAGTCTTGGTGGTTATAAACTTCTTCCATTTAAGAATGATGGAGGCCACTTTGTTCTTGGGGACCTTCACTGATGCATACATTTTTTTGGTACCCTTCCCCAGATCTGTGCCTCGACACAATCTTGTCTGGGAGCTCTACAGACAATTCCTTTGACCTCATGGCTTGGTTTTTGCTCTGACATGCACTGTCAACTGTGGGACCTTATATAGACAGGTGTGTGACTTTACAAATCATGTCCAATCAATTGAATTTATCACAGGTGGACTCCAATAATCAAGCTGTAAAAGTGCACCTGAGCTCAATTTTGAGTCTCATAGCAAAGGGTCTGAATATTCAATAAAATAAGGTATTTAAATGTGTTATTTTTAATACATTTGCAAAAATGTCAAAACATATTTTTCGCTTTGTCCATTGTGTGTAGATTGATGAGGAAAATATTTATTTTAATACATTTTAGAAAAAGGCTGTAACGTAACAAAATGTGGGAAAAGTCGTGGGGTCTGAATACTTTCCGAATGCACTGTACGCATGTGGCTTATGAAATCAAATCCACCCCCCCCCCCCGCATTAAAGGAGGGGAAAACTGCACTGCTATGCTTCCTCTTGACTCTGATTGGCATGTTTGTTGTGTCTCTTCAGGACTCTCGCGGGGCACGGGCCATACCCCTCCCGGGGTTTGAGGTGAGCGTGGCAGCGCCGTCGGCGACAGAGAAGTCTGAGCTGAAGCACGCGTTCCAGCTGAGTCACTCCCAGCAGGCTCTGCTGTTCAGCGCCCAGGATACAGAAGTCCAGGCCAAGTGGGTGGAGTTTCTCTCTAGAGCCGCCCGCGGGGAAACACCCACAGACACGCCCTGCAGCCTGACGGAGCACAGGGAAAGCCAATAGTGCGGCTCCGCTGATGCCACAGGACCCTCCGTCCCACCTTTCACCCCTCTCCTGTGGACAGAGCACACGTTACTTGAATTCACTTTTCCTTTGCACTTTTTATTTTCTTTGAAGGGAGGGAAGATTCCCCCCATCTGCTGCCACTTCACCCTTTCCTTCACCCTTTCCTCCTCTTTCATTCGTGCACTCTCTCTCTCTCTCTCTCTCTCTCTCTCTCTCTCTCTCTCTCTCTCTCTCTCTCTCTCTCTCTCTCTCTCACACACTCTCTCTCACACTCTCTCTCTCACACTCGCTCTCTCTCTCTCTCTCTGTCTCTCTCTCTCTCTCTCTCTCTCTCTCTCTCTGTCTCTCTCTCTCCTCTCTCTCTCTCTCTCTCTCTCTCTCTCTCTCTCTCTCTCTCTCTCTCTCTCTCTCACACACACACACATTACACATACACACCTGTTTCACCAACTCCGCCACCATTGTATGCGTGGTTACATTATATTTCTCTCAGTGTTCTCTGCAGTTCAAGAAGAACGGAAGACTCTTTGATTTAATGTTTCGAATTATAGCCGAAGGCATTTATTAGATGGATCCTGTATGATTTTGTTAAAAGGTGAAGTTCCTTGTACATTGTGTGACTGTGAACCATTAACCCCTGCCGGTCTGTCTGTCTGTCTGTCTGTCTGTCTGTCTGTCTGTCTGTCTGTCTGTCTGTCTGTCTGTCTGTCTGTCTGTCTGTCTGTCTGTCTGTCTGTCTGTCTGTCTGTGTGTGTGTGTGTGTGTGTGTGTGTGTGTGTGTGTGTGTGTGTGTGTGTGTGTGTGTGTGTGTGTGTGTGTGTGTGTGTGTGTGTGTGTGTGTGTGTGTGTGTGTGTGCGTGCGTGCGTGCGTGTGTGTGTTGCTCCTGTGTTTTATTTCAATATTCAATGTTAGCGTATCGAACCCCACATGCAGATACCCCCTCTCCCCACCACTGTGGACCCAGTGGCAGCTCAGTGGTGATTGTATAGTGTGTATACTATCGTGTGTCATGAACTAAAATAACTCCATTTTAACTTAAGAGATGTGAACGAACGCTTGTGGCTGGCCACCCGAAGCTCCCACAATCAGCCTCCCAACTCCTCACACCCCTTCTCGCCCCCCAGACACACCCCATTCCCTTGCTGTGTCCCCGTGTTTTAAAAAGGACGTTCTTTCTTTGCTCTCTCTCCTTTGTAAATCACGTAATCTGACTGGATGGTCGATTCAATATGGTGGATTTTGTTCCTCTTCCACCGGTAGACCGGGTGGAGTTCCTGCCAATGTTGTTTTGACCTGTCCGGTAACTGAAGAGAGGAAACCACTGTAGAGGATCGGGACATTACTTACCACAGATCTAGGATCAGCTTCCCCTCCCCAAATCACCATGTGGGGAAACAATGCAAAACTGGCCTTAAATCAGTTTCTACAGACAATGTATAGCTAGTCCCTGGCTCCTGTATGGTCTTGCTCCCTCCCTTCCCTCTCTATCAACTCTGCCCTCAGCGGCCAGGAATATACTCCCACTTCCTGTTTCTACCGCTCACCTGCTCTGCCCCTTCTGGTCACGTGATAGAAACCATAGCCACAATATAAGTACTGGCTAAGCTAATTTAAGCTTGATCCAAAAATGTGGTCGGAGGCTTCGTATGGAGGGTGTGACGCAATTGCGGAGCCTTCAGAGGCACGCAGAGGCCAAATCAATCTTCCTACCACGTCGCCATGCGCCTCTCAGATGTTGTAACAATGCGGAGGGCTCCGTCTAGCTCCACATTGACA